>NW_027328742.1:14275144-14413147 GCF_048564905.1 Vicugna pacos | reverse complement strand
CGAAAGCATACCAGAGATCCAGGAATGAAAGTTTCCAATGAATAAATACATGGGCATATGGAGCTCAGAATCCGCACAGATCAGAGAAATCAGGATGATATTCCCTAAGAGACTGAAGATGTAAATGATGAGGAAAATGCCAAAGAGAGCTCTCTGTAACCAGAGATCTGTCGTGAACCCTAAAAGCATGAACTCCTTCACTGTGGTGAAGTTTCTCTCGTCCGCTGATTTTGGGTCTCTTTGGTTCCTTCCTGTGAAAAGATTAGTCAACAAATCATGATTTAAGATACAGCGATGTCAGCTCCCCATCATCTGTCATTGTAGATCACTGAAGAACTCAACTGATGTGCAGACACATTGTTCATTATAGGACATGTTTATACTGAGCTGGGTGTCATTTTTGTCAGATAACTGAGGATTATTCTATGCTGTCTTGAAAGATATAGTCATTATGCACAGAACATAGTATGTGTCAAACATGTATTTTTAATCTAATTGTCCTCCTTTTGAGAGATGGTGACTTGTTCATCTTCTCTTCTGTTTGCACTTAGGGTGATTAGGGACCATGTGGAAGATAGGAAAAAGGGACTTTGTTTTCTCTTCACATCCTTGAATCTTTTGTCTTTACTAGAGAATTACATGGAGAAACATACTTTTATTATTCTAACCATATTCTGGAATATCCTTCGAAGTGCATTTACTATAATTTTCTTGAAGACAACACTTATATTTTATTCAATATTTTCTCCACAAAGTCAAGAAGACAGCTATACATAAAGTCAAAAAAAATGTGTAACTTGAGAATAGAGTTTCTTATATTATAGGAATTTGAGACCATAGTCACCAGTATGACACTCAAATGTATGCTGAAAGGAAGCAAAAATATTAATCCATGGGTAATTGTGTTCAAAATGTGGTTGAATTGCTGATAGAATCAGAGGTTTAAAATAAAATAAAATAAAATAAAATAAAATAAACTGGCCAAACTGAATGATTTAGGGGAATATGGTAGGCTGTATATGATCCATAAAGATATTCAAGTTCTTTTTTTAAATTGAAGTACAGTTGATTTACAAAGTTATATTAATTTAAGATGTACAACATAGTGATTCAGTATTTTTACAGTTTGTACTCTATCTAAAGTTATGACAAGACATTTGCTATAATTCTCTGTGCTGTATAATATATCCTTGTTGATAATCTATTTTATACGTAGTAATTTGTATCTCAGTCTCATAACCCTAATTTGCCCCTCCTCCTTCCTTTTCCCTGTTGGTAACCACCAGCTTGTTTCCTGTACCTGTGAGTCTATTTCTGTTTTGCATATATATTCACTTGTATTATTTTTTAAATTCCACATATAAGTGATCTCATACAGTATTTGAATGTCTCTGTCTGAGTTAGTTCACTAAGCATAATATTCTCTAGGTCCATCTACATTGCCACAAATGGCAGAATTTCATTCTTTTTTATGGTTGAGTAGTAGTCCATTGTGTGTGTGTGTGTGTGTGTGTGTGTGTGTGTGTGTGTGAGCATGCGCACACGTGAGCATGTGTATACATCTTTATCGATTCATCTGTTGATGGGCACTTAGGGTGTTTCCACACCATGGCTAAACAATGCTGCTGTGAACACTGGGGTGCATGTATTTTTTCAAGTCCATATTTTCCTAATTCCTGGAACCTAGGGCTGTTACTTAATGGAGAGAGTTATTAAGTTAAAAAATAAGAGTTTTCAGAAAAGAATATTATCAGGGTGAGCCCTGAATACAACTGTAAATGTCCCTGTAAGCAGGAGGGAGAGGGAGTTCTGACTTCAGACGCCAGAGAAGGAAGCAGTATGACCACAGACGCAGAGATTTGGTGACTCAACCATGAGGAATGCCAGCCCCCACAGAAAGCTTGAGAGGGAAGAGAAGGGTTCTCCTGTAGAGCCTCTGGGTAGAGTGTGATCCTGCCAACACCTTGGTTTTAGCCCCTGATACTGAGTTCTGACTTCCAGAACTGTGAGGGAATACATTTTTGTTGCTTTAAGCCACCAAGTTTATGGCAGTTTGTTAATACAGGATGTATGGAATTCAACCTCTAACCATCTTCTTTCCTTCAAAATTAGAAGCAGGAGACTGGACTGCTGCCTGCAATGGAGGAAGGAAGCACCATCTCTGCTTGTCTATGTCACAACCCACAGGGACCGTCCAGCCACCCAGCACAATCCAAAAAGGAGTAAATTACAATTGTCAGGGTTTTGAATATAACATTTCTGCTATTAGATCCAAGGCTTTCAAAATCTCTTATGCTTGGGGAGAAAGAAAATATTCTTTTTAAGTGATAGACTTAAAAGTAAGCTAGAAAAATAAAGGATTGCTCTCTTGGAACTTATCTGTTTGATGGATGGATGGAATCTACAACTTTTAGCTTTAAAATAAATGCCAATGCTACATTTATTATCAAAGTAGAAATGATTCGTAATAAGCAAAAGAAGACTGGAATAAGTAACGTTTCAAAACCTTAGACTTTCAAGGCTGTCAGGGGCTAAGATCTTTTTTCATGCAGCACATTCTTAGAGGCAGCTTAAGATCAGGAGTCAATAGACCCGGGTTCTCATCTGAGTCAGCTGCTGTCAATTTTAAATAAAATTATAACCTCTAAAACTTTATTTCCTCACCTACCTTGCTTAGTTCAGTGAGACTTACATGAGATCACCAATGTGATTTTGCACTTTGAAAACTGGAAGTTAAAACTACATGTTGCATTCTGTATAACTTCATGATTTCTTCATCTCTGTAACCTATCATTCAGTTCTATATACTTTACAACTGTATTCTTTAATGCATGGCTTTTGTGCAAGCTGGGAAAACGCTGAGCTCACTTGCAGAACTGCAATTGGGAATGTAAACTGCAAAATATATTTCTTCCCTAATCTCTCTCATTTTCCTCTACAGGTATTAAAACATGAAATAGACATACATGTGAATGTCTACATATATGGCATCTCTATCAATGCTTTTACAAATAAAAATGGGTTGAAGATATCTTAATGCTAGACACAGGGCACGATAAATGGCACAAATTTTAAAAATGGAAAAAGAGAAACAAGCTCCAGACATAGCGTGGAGGCAAGGATAAAACTTACTTACACACCATCAGGTCCTGCCCACTGCTCTGGGCAAGCCACGAATCTGACCCAAAACTTTCGAGCAGCCCATATACACAGTTAGTAGCATCCAAAAGACAAGCAAATCAACCAAAAGGTTGCTGTTCTTGCTACCAACTTCAAAATCATTTCTCCCAAAGATCCTTGTACAGAGAATGATTACAGTGTAATGAATAAGCTAATATATTGAATAGTAGTCTTATATATGTAGACACCAAAAACCAGAGTTTTCTTGAGATACCTTGACTTGTCATTCATTCACAGATTTAAAGCTGGCTGCATGCCTTGTTAGATTCAAGAGACACTCAGAGATCTCCCCACAGAATATCTCTCCTCTTCATCTCTGAAACATCTCCCTTCATCAGGAGAACTTTGTAAGATGGAGATGCTTCTAGGAGTGCTCATCCAAAAGGAGCTGATGTCTTAGTGATCTCTCAATTCTCTCCAGGCTTGAAGCACTTGCCGTCTGTGTCATTCTGTTCAATACTTTAATCAGATACTTCTTGAGTTATATATGAAGTATAATAGTACAGTATGACCCCAAGGACATAGCTATATATAAAATCTATCCATATCTATATTTTATATGCAGATCTGAGGTGTTAAAAAAGTGACCTATATAGACAGAAATACAACTACAGGGATATATTATATACTGAAATAGATACAGATACTTAAATAAATGCCAATAGAGACATAGAGATAAATAGATACAGATGAGTGGAGATAAAATTGTACTCCTTCTCTTAAAGAGCCCTGTCCCACTCATTTCTTCACATAGAAAAAGAAATATTTCAAAGTCATGAAAATATTCACCCATACAAATATTTCCGCACTCTGGGAACAAATGAGTTTGCGGCAAGATAACAGGAGGGGAAACGGGGCCACGCAGAGAGCTACACGTAACTACAGAGGGTTTGTGAGACTGAAAACATCTATCAAGTACACATCGAATTGTCTGTTTCACTGAAAAGGAGGATAAGAATGGAACAAAAGACATTCGGAGACATTTCAGCTTTCTCCATCAAAAATAATCACAGGAGAGAAAACCTTATTGTATTTCATGAAGTAGAAATATGTTATGGTTGGGTTATACTAAAACATGTTTTGTTTTTGTCCATATGGTGATTTATTGACCTTTTACACCAGGTTAATTATTAACGTAGTACTTACCTCATGAAGATGAACAGTTACTTCATTTGAATTTCAACTCAAGTTCAGATTTTTGCACAGTACCTTAGAATAAAAAGTGCCTTCTTTCAAACCACAAAAATCCTATTTCCAAAGGCAACAATACTGGGAGAAAACATAAAACCTGAGCAGGCCGCTGGGATATGCTGCTAAAAGCAAAGATCTCCGTGAGCTACTCTGGTGCCAAGTGACCAGTTATAATGCTTAGTTACCTTTCTGGAATGAAGTAGAGACAGATCATTCATCATGAATATAATTGGTCCAATTAACCTGTAAAGTCCTTGGCTTTGAGTTTCATTCATGCATTTGTGATAAAAGAGAATTCAGCAGATGGGAATAACCCACACAAGAGACACTCAGGAATTATTCGCAGCCCACAAGGGATAATGATAGTGATAATGATAAACCACACCACATCTCTCTCTGCTTCTAGGTCCAGGTGGAGAGCACAAGGGCTTCCCTGGGAGGGCATGTGCACACACCTGAGGTGCCGTGGGACTGTGCAAATTTTCGCTGCAAGGTCTGGGAAGTTTGCCAGGAAGGCAGACTAAGGAAGCTGAACAAAGATAGATAAACCATGAAATAATAGCAACAGAAGTCCACAGTCAATACAGCTGAGATGCAAGACTGTCCTTTACACACTGTAAAGGAAGGAGTCTAAAGCTTGGGGAGGCAGGAATGGTGGTGTAGTTTAAGCATGTGCAACCTATTCAACCATCAGCTAAAACTGTGATTCTGAAAACTTTTGACCTAAGCCACCCTACACTCTTAAAAAAATTACTGAAGACCCCAAAGAGATGTTGTTTATGTAGGTTTTATCAATCAATATTTACCATTTCATTCAGATATAAAAATAAGAAATGTTTTTATTAATTCATTTAAAATAAAGAATATACCCATTGCATGTTAACATAAAATAGATTAATAAATACAGATAACTATATTCCCATACCAAGAAAAATATGGTGAGCAGAGTTCTATATTTTTAATTATATTATATTATATTATATTATATTATATTATATTATATTATAATTATATTTATAAATGTCTGGCTTTAACAAGACAGCTGAATTCATATATATGTTCTCAATTCAGTGTACAGTTTATCTTAGGACAACGCAGATGTTATGGACACCCACCCTCCATGGAGTCAAAAATCCACATGTAATTTATAGTCAGCCCTCCATATACACGGCGCCTTTGTATCTGCAGTTTCGCGTTGTGGATTCAAACAGGGGACTGGACTGTAGTATTTACTATTGAAAACAATTCACATAGAGATGGACCCACGCAGTTTGAACACCTGCTGTTCAAGGGTCAACTGTCTCAAGATACATTGTTTGGGTTGTTTGGGTTGAAGCATATGAAGAAAATTCAGCCTTAAACACACAGGCAATTAGAAAAGAGGAGAATATTTAAATCGTCTCCAGACAATTGTGATACTCTTTTCTGACACTATAACAAAACCCAAATAGTATTCTTCAAGTTAACTTCAATGTAAAATATACAGCCAGTATCTGTAAAATCACGGGTTCTGATGAAAATACTGAGCGTATGGACTCCATGAAAGTGTCAAGACCACCCCACCCCCCGCAGCAAGTTCCCTAATCTGCGCTCTGAGAACCCGTCATGAAATAAGCACAGGAAATGTGTGAGAGATGTAATTATAGATTTATGTAAAACGTACAGTGAGAGGAAAGTGAGAGAGTCAGCATCAGATTTATAAGGGAAATAAAATAGTGTAATGGTCTGGCAAGGTTTGTACAAAGGAAGAGAGATTAATTTGTGCTGAGACATCGTAAACACTGATTGACTAGTAAGCTGTTGCTTCTCAGCTTCAAGCCCACTCGCATACTGCGCTTCAGGATACTTTGACTGGGACATTGCAAACCGCTAGGCAGAGGGAGGCTGGAGGCCTGGAGAGGAGGAACAGACTTGCTCCTTTCTGCTTTCACTTTCTGTTCCATGAGTGTCACCCTAGAGATGCTTCTTCACCCCAATATAGCAATGTTGTTCCTGCAGTAGCATTTGATGCCAGCTTGCAGTCTTTCCAACACCTTGTTACAGCACCTCAAAGACACACACCTCAAATATATGGGACTCAAGATCATGTGGTAGGTGAGGAGGGGAGGGCCCCTGAACTTCCCTGAAGAGCTACAGTTTCTCTGAGGTAGGTGTGTTAGCTTTTCAGGCTCTTCAAATATTTTAAGTTTTAATAATCTCAACTTTTTCCCCTTTTTTTGCCCCAGCCCTACATGCTGTAGCTGCTTCCTAAAGTTGCTACTTCTTTCATACTCAAGTTTTCCTCTTGGTCTTTTCAGTGCTTCAGCCATTCAAATAGCAATTCTTTTCACTTAAATTTTCTCTGTCAATATAATTGCTGGGGTTTCTGTCTCCTGGTAAGACCCTCACTGATACAAAAAAAAATTTTTTCTTAACAAGAAAACCATAAATGCAGACTTGGAAGTATGCAAAAATTAACTCATGAATGAATGAATTATAATACATTGAGTCCATTTAATACATGAGTCCTTTTCCTCAAAACCCTTAAAGTTTATTGGAGAGAAGACTTGTTTCAAAACCTGCTCTCTTTTGTTAAAGTTCTTAGCACATTCTGTCTTTTATTCCCCTGATTGGCTCCCGCACAAATTAAATCCAGAAAGCCCTAACTTGAGGCAGGCGTGGTAATAATCATTCTTAATCTCATTTATCCTCCCTGGAATCCCATATCTACCACTATCTCCATGTACAGGTAGGAGACTGGTTTAGGAAGCTTAGATCACTTACCTGAGGCACCCAGATGGCAGGAGCCGGAACTGGGGATTGAAATTAGGCCCTCTGTCTGCAGACACTCCAGATAAAGGAAAACAAAATCTTCCTTGGAGATTGCTTTCATCGTTGCAATAACAAGTTGTAATAAAATATGAAAAATTTAAAAATGGAACTACATTTGCTTTCACGCCCCCAACTAAGAGGGATGCTGCTGGCAGGCTGATCCAGTACCCCACTTCACACACACCAGATAGACTATTCACATGAAGACAGCAGGTCTTGTCTGATTTTCTCCCAGAGGTTTATCTCGGATTTAACAGTTTTCAGTTTCTGTAACCCTTGCTGAACCTGCTGCAATGCATTATCTTGAAAGCGTCAGCTCCATCTGGCTGTCACCCTTTCATGTTTAGACTCTTGTGCCATCAGTGGACTTCTGGCCACTGGTTCCTCCTGCTTTCCATCCTGCCTCCACACAGCTACTCTGATGATTCTCCAAGAACTTATACCATATTTTCACTCTAGTATCTTAAGGTCTATCCTATTGGTTCCCCATTTTCTACAAAATTGAAACCGTTCTGTATATGGGTGAACTTAAGCTGTGTGCCTGTTTTAATTCAAGTTATTTCAGGGACCATAAGGAGAGACACAAGTGTGGGGGCATAAATGTAAATTTACACACAGAACCAAGGAGCTTCCTTGGGCAGCGCTCAGCCTCGGGGAAAAAGGAGTCCAGTTGTGCAGACTTCATCCAAGAGCATGGGGGCAGAGGTGATTGTGGAACATCGTGGACTAAGTCGTTATTCAGCCATCAAAGGGAAGGAAACCTTGCTATTGTGAAAACAAACGTGGAGGACACATTGCTGAATAGAAAGATTCTGAGGCAGAAAGAAAAATACTGCAGGAACTCACCTATGTGTTAAGTCAAAAAAGTCAAACTCCTAGAAGAGGGTAGGATGGTAGTTGCTGGGGCTGGGCAGTGGGAGAAATGGGGAAATGTTGGTCTAAGGGTACAAACTATCAGTTTTAAGATTAAGTTCTGGGGGTATAACCTACAATGTGGTGACTGTAGTAAATAATACTGTATTGTACACTTGAAATCACCTAAGTGCTCTTACACAAAAATATGGTAACTACATGAAGTGATGGATGTGCTAATCAGCTTAATGGTCACAATCATTTCACAATGCATATTAAAGCATCATGTTGTACATCTTAAATATATAAAATGTGTTTTGTTTGTAAATTTCAAAAGCATTGCCTTTTGATGGCGTATGCAAGGATTCGTATCTGAACCTTGGAAAGAAAAGGAAGAAACGATAGTATGTCGGTCAAAGTGCTGTATCTTAGAGCCTCTGTAAAATCTACAAATCTCTCCTGCATCATGACTTCAAGTCTTTCATCACGACAGGTGGGATAGGAGAGCACCAAATACAATTAGTGACATTGTGCACGAATGACATGTTTACAGATTTTACTTTTCTGTATAATTATTTATGTCCACATGTGCACAGTCAAAAAATACATTCCGACTTCATCCTAGCAAGGAAAGACACTTTCCTTGGAGAACTTTTGCCACCTTGTGGTGTGTAAGAATAACGCCATGTGCAGAGTATCTGTACAAGAGGCACCTTCCACCAGCCAGGCTCTGCCGCTCCAAATACTCACAGAATCCAAGTCCTCCCAAGCGTCCACGACCAAGAACCCCAACCTCGTAGCCCTTATCATGCTGAACAATTTACATGTATTTGCAGCTGTCTGTTTCCCTGCCTCTTCCCTAAACCACAACCCCCAGGAAAGCTGGGTCCAAATTTACCTTTGCTCACCAGTGCGTTATACCCCTGCCCTGGCCCGGCCCCCTGCATGGTACCCAGCATGGGAGCACATGATAAATTCATGCTGAGCGAGTGAGTTAGTTAATATGCTGAAACATATTCATCTCTGAGTTATTGTTTAAGTTAAAAAAAATGCCACAGTGTGTACAGTATCTTCCCATCTGCCAGGGTATGCAAAGATATATCCATACATATTCCTGTAAATGGATACAAATCCTCTGAGAGGAAACACAGAACTGTTTATACTGACCCATGTCATACAGGGAAGTGGGAGGTCTGGGCTGCAACCATCACTTCTTATCATGTACTCATTTGCATAACTTATTGGAATATTTACTGTGTGTATATTATTTTTAATATAAATGCATTAACAATAAAAATTATAGTGACTGCTGAATGTAGACAACAAATTACTCGTACAATTTTATGATGTGAAAGGGAGAAACTAAACCTCCCCATTCTTCTTTAATTTTTTTTACCTGTATATAGTTAAGGTGTATAACATGATGAGTGGCATACATATACACAGTGAGATAATTATTACAGTCCAGCTGATGAACATATCTATTTCCTCACATTATTATCATTTTTGGGGTGTGGTGAGAACACCTGAGATCCAACCTCTTCACAAATTTCCAGTATAATATGCAGAAACTATTAACTAGAGCCACCATGCCGTACATTCAATTTCTAGAACTTATTCATCCTTACACAACTGAAACCTTGCACCCTGTGACTAAGATCCCTCTATTTCCCCCATATCTCTGCCCCCGGTAACCTCTGTTCTAACCTCTACCCCTATGGATTTGACCTTTTTAGATTTCACATGTAAGTGAGATCATACATTATTTGTCTAAGTCTGGCTTATTTCACTTAAGATAATATTCTCCAGATTCATCCATGCTATTGCAAAACACAAGATCTCCCTCATTTTTAAAGCAAATTATATAGGCATAGATACATAGATATAATTATGATTTCTTTACCCATTTATCCATCAAGGACATTTAGATTATTCAAGGCATTGCTTTTATTTTCTTTGTGTACTGAGGAGTGGGATTGCTGGATCACATGGTAGCTCTGTTTTTAGAGGAAGCCCCATACTCTTCCATAATGCCTGCAACAATTTACATTCCCATCAAAAGTGCACAGGGTTTGCTTTTACCCACACTTAGACTACACTTATCTTTTGTCATTTTGGTAATAGTCATCCCAACAGGTTTGAGGTGATATCTCACTGTGGGTTTAATTTGCGTTTTCCTGATGACTAGTGATGCTGAGCATAGTTTTATACACCTATTGGTCATTTGTATGTCTTCTTTGGGAAAAAAAATGTCTATTCAAGTCTTCTGTCCATTTTTCAGTCGAGTTGTTTGTTTTTTGTTGTTATTGTTGTTTATTTATCTATTTATTTATTTATTTATTTATTTACTATTAAGATGTTTGAGTCCCTTAACTATTTTGAATATTAACTCCCTACCAGATCTATGATTTGCAAATATTTTCTCCCAACACATATGCTGTCTTTATATCATGTTGATTGTCTTCTTTGCTGTGCAGAAGCATCTTAATTGGCTATAGTTCATTTTAGCTTTTGTTTATTTTAGCTTTTGTTTTCTGGGCTTCGGTGCCATATTCAAAAAACCATTGCAAACACCAGTGTCAGGGATCTTTCCCCTACATTTTCTTCTAGTTTTTACAGTTTCAAGTCTTACATTTACATCTTTAATCCATTTTGAGTTGATTAGTGCATATGCTGTAAGACCGGGGTCCCCCATCTCTCCTTTGCATAATGACACATGCGTTTTTATTGCAACCTTCTCATTTTTATCTTAAACCTTAGCACCGTAATGTCTATTTGGACTTATGTCATCACTTCAGGACCCCCCTCCAAGCTAGTTTAAGGTTTGCTCTGTCACATGTTTGCTCTACTTAGTGTGTGTATGTGTGTGCATAGTATGCATGTGTGTATGTATCTGTCTACACATGCCTTGCATTGGCTAAACTACATTTTCTGCATTTTTTTAACTTTCAAGTCAGAAGCATCTGACCAATAAGTATAAATGTCACATATATCATTATGAAAATAATATTGCTGTGAGATAATAAGCCATATATGAATGTTGTATTCAGCTTTAGGGTTTGCATTTAATTTTAAAGTGTTCACCTCCTTTCACATTTATTTACACTATATTCCTATTTACCACGTGGGGAGGGGGCTTTTTTATATAACACCTCATTGTTAATAAGTCAATACCTGTTCTGTTTCTGGCACGTTCTTTTTGTGAATTAATTCTTTTTTTAATTTTGAAAGACATATATATTACATGTCTTAAAAAAGTAAAATATATTTGCATAGCTATGTCCATTAAGAATATTATATCAATCAAATATATTACAGAGGAGAGATTCATTTAAAATTCATTTGGATACAAAAGAGAACAATGTAGAGGTAATAGAGAACAAGGGTCATTATGTCATTATTCCCCTGAGTGCTCAAAACTATTCTCTTCCCTTTATTGGCTTCATCAGAAAGGACCAGGAAGCACTGACTTTCTTTTCAAAAGTTCTTCTTAAATGCTCTATCATAAATTTCTAAAATTCCACAAAGACATGATTATCTTTTTTTTGATGGCGTATGCCATCAAAAAAGTTCCTTTGGGAATAGTCATGAGTTAATCATAAAAACTTTCATATTCCCTTTCAGTGTGATTAGCTTTTTGAGTTTTCCTTCCTTCTTTCTTTCCTCTCTTGTTTTATGAACAGGTACCATGTACCCTACAAGGAATGATTGCTCTAAATATCAGGAGGGCCAGGTTCTTAACCAGACTGAGCTTCCAGCTAACCCCATGACTCTGAGCAGATCAATTCTCTACTTCTTAGCAGATCATCTCTAAGGTAGTTTTCACTTCTAACATCTCTGTGACTCAAAAACAAAAAACAAAAACAAAAACAAAAACAAACCCTATACATGAGTTTGGAACCTGAGCATTCAGTAGTTAACTCTTCAGAGAAATAATTAGAGCAAAAAGATGAAGTAAAATATGCCAGTGTGAGACTAAGGCTGCAAGACCCAACATTTTTACTGATCTTTCTAACAAGATGGCCTTGGGCATTATTAAGACTGATTGGGTGCTCAGAGATGGGCAATTAATAAACTAAAAAGAAATTATTTGCCTCACCCCTAAACAAGTTTCAGAGGAGCTAATTAATGAAGACACTTCAAAGTAAGAAAACTTCTTGGGTGATAATTGCTGTTCCGCATCAAAGTTAGCTCCTGGGGCCTGATACAAGTCAGACAACAAACCACTGGCCCTGGGGATAGGCAATGCCTTTGTAAATTGATGGAAGGCAGGAAAGCGGCTTTCTAACAGTATCAGCTCATTGATCACTATCCTGGCTTCTTGGATTAGATCTTTTTCCCTACAAAACAAACAACAGAAAACTTCATTCCAATTTAGAAAAAAGTGGCAAACCCAGAAGATTAAATTAATTGGAAAAATCAGAAGATGAAGACAAGGTCGTAATTCAAAATATTCCTATGTTGAAGAACATGTGTCTTGATCCGAAAGGGCTATATATTTCATTTTTTCCATTACATGACATTTCAGAAAAGGCAAAAAATCAGACAGAGAAAAAGATCAGTGATTGCCAGGGGTTCAGAGGACAATGGATATGCTGAGCAGGTGAAGCACAAGAGATGTTACCATGGAAAATTAGGTAAAGGATACATGTGATCTCTGTATTATTTCTTACTGTTGCATGTGAGTCTACAATTATCTCAAAATAAAAAGCTTAATTAAAACAGAACAAAACAAAGTAACGTGTGTCTAAATTGGAATACCGGCTCTTGATCTCAAGCAAGTTATTTAAACCTCTTGAGCATCAGTTTCTTCAACTGTAGCAACAGGTTAGATAATGGTGCCTGCAATGAAGAATTAAAGGAGGCAGTGTGTATACTGTGCCTGTATCACAGTAAGAACTCAATAAACATTCATCATCATTTTATTGTTTAATCATCACTCTTATTCTCACTCAGGCTGTTGCACTAGTTCCTCCCAGGTCCGCTCACCTCTACCCATTCTTCACCCCTGACCATTGTACACAAAGCCACCTCTCCGACTGGGTAGCCCTGCATGTTAGAAATGTTGACCTCTTCCTGGAAAAGGAATAATGTCCCAACTCCCCAAACTAATTAGACCATAATCTGACTCCATCTTTTTTGCCTTTCACACGCCACACTTTACGTCACAGTTCCTGTAATCCCGGTGACCCCTTACTTGTCATCATTATGCACTTCCATGTGCCAATCTTTCCACCTGGCACTCTCCTCACCTTTGCCGGATGTCCACATCCTACCGTCACTGCCAATCTCAAGGGTTACCTCCTCCACCATGGTTAGTCACCGCCTAGTCTGATATGAAGTTTCCTTGTTTCCTTCCTTCCCTCCTTACTTCCTTTGGGTCATCATCACTGTGTTTCCTTCTTATGACACTTACATTTCATGATGAATTTTAGTTATTTGTACATTAGCTGTGCTTTATTGGGTTGGGAATTTACTAAGGATAGAGACTATCTTTTTGGCTATTTTTGTTAAAAGTAAAAGCAAATGCCAACAAATGGTAAAGCAGTTTAGACTTCGTAAATGATCCTTAGTTTGTTCCTCAGAAATGGCTGTAATTCTGTTCTATAAATGAGAAAATGAGGCCTTCCTAGGAGCGAGGTAGCTTCTGGAGATCACAGATAAAATGAGTGACAAAGTTAAGTCTTAAACTCTACTCTGTGACTTCCTATGCAGTCATCTTCCCAAGCCAGTATTTTCTTAATCTTATGTGTACAAGGTCAAGGGTCCTGTATCAGTGTTGTCAACGGTCTCACTCCCTCAGGCTTCCCACATAAACACATATCTGCCAGGGGATTAGTTGGATCTCAATTTTACAAAATTATGCAAAAATTACAGGCATTTAACTTTCCCAGTCCTCTCCTCTCTCCCCACTTTCTGCTCCTTCCCTCTCCCCAAACACAGTCTTTCCCACCAGCGGGTCCACAGGCCCAGAACCTCCTAAGAGCCTGTAGAAGGACCTCATCATGACACTGGGGCCTCAAGGTTAAAACCAGGGAAGTAAAAATGTGGAGCAGAGTAGTGAATGTTTCTTTTACATGAGGAAATGATAATAAATTAAATATCTGAAGCCTGCACTCTGTCAAGGCAACATTTAAAACAATGTTATTGACTGATAATGAGTAATAAATAGATTAACCAGGCTTCTTCTCAAATTCCAGCCTAAACCAAAACTGAGTAAAAGGAGAGTTACTACCCTTGAAAAGGACAGTGGTGAATTAAGTAGACACTCTGAAGAGAATTTCAGGGTCCTTTTTAAGTAGATAGTATTAAAACACTCTCATTCTAGAAAGCTTAAACAATAATGAAACAGAGAGAAAAAGTTTTAAAGTCATATGTGATCTCATTATACGAATAAAACTGCTACTAATTTAGATGGCTCATTTTTCTTCTTTTTTTTTTTAATATTTCTTCCTTGTTTAGTGTTTTGAAAACAGGTATATAACATTTTATTTTTACTTCTTATTTAACCAGGTAACAAATAATACCTTCATGGTTTTGTAGACACTTGATTGAGACTGGTAATAGCCAAATCATATTTCTTTATAAAGGACATAATGCTCTAGTTCACTGGGCTTAAATGTTCAATAGAGGGAAATAACTATTTTAGTAGTTCATTTTCCCATCTGTCACTCGGAGCATCTGGGCCTGCAACTTTTACTTTCAAGGATGAAAGTCATAAAAAGACATTTTCAAATCATTATGAAGTTCCCCCCCCCCTTTTTTTTTTTTTACAAAAAATAGAGACTTGGATACTTCATTAAGGCAGAGTATGTTCCCTTAGTCTACATAAATCCTGTCAGTTTTTTTTTAATCATCATAAAATATGTACAACATAAAATTTATCATTTTAACCACTCAGGTGTATAATTCGGTGACATTAAGTAAATTCACTCTGCCCCACAACCACCATCCATCCCCAGAATTATTTTTTCACCATCCCAAACAAACGCTGCACCTGTCATCAATAACTCCATGCTATCCCTTCCCCCGCCCGGTGACCACAGCTCTCCTTGCTGTGTGTGTGAACTTGACTACTCTTAGTACCTCTTCTAAGTGGAGTCACACAGTATTTGTCCTGGCTTATTTCACTTAGCTTAATGTCTTAAACTCCATTTGTGATGTAGCACATGTCAGAATTGCATTCCTTTTAAGGTTGAATCATATTCCACTGTATGGATATATATTTGATTATCCATTTTTTGTCAGTGGGTATTTGGGCTGTTTCCACATTTTCGACTACAGTGAATAGTATCGCCATCAGTATCAGTCGCCTTTTTAGACATGCAAAGAGAGAGCAAGGATTTTCTGCTGAGATAAGGATGAATATGATCACAAAAATATTAGTCAATTATAAACATTCATTCAAAAAATAGTCTTAAGCAACTACTCTGTACCATAGGAATGATAGTGAACAAAAAGAGCTTTTCAATAGATGTACCATTTTCATTAGAATGAGAAATCCCAACATTGCATTTGTCAAAAAGAGAAAACAAAACAGCTTTAACATCATGTCTTTCAATTTAATGTCAGGTCTTTAAATATTTAAGTGATGTAAAAATTGAATTTTAAATTATTACTAAAAATTATTCTTCATGCTGTACACCAGAAATTAACACAACATTGGAAACATACTACAATTCAATTTAAAAAGAATTTTAATTATTCCTCAGACATTGTTCACAGTCATTTCAACCAAAAACCTAAGGTAAAACTGTTGGAAACAAACTCAAGTTTTCCATTCAAAATTTTGGAAAAAATTATTTATAGCTTTTATATAAATTCAAAACATCTTCCCCATCATTTTGTATATTGTTATTATATATTTTAAAATAATAAAATATCTGAACAAGTCCCATTTAGATACCTGAGTCTTCTTCCACTGTCTTCAGGGTGCTGAAGAGTTATCATTTTTTTCTTTTACTGTGACATGGACTATGTTGAGCACTGCCATGATTAATTTTATATGTTAATGTGGCTGAAACACAGTGCCCACATATGTGGTCAAACATTATTCTGGATGCTTCTGTGAGGGGGGTTTTGGATAAGATTAACATTTAAGTGAACTTGGAGTAAAATTAACTGCACTCCAGCATGTGGGTAGGACTCATACAATCAGGTGAAGGCTTGAATAGAATAAAAGACTGATCTTCCCTGAGCAAGAGGGAATCCTGCCGCAGATGGCTTCTTTCAGATCTGAACTACAACATCGGCTCCTCCTGGGTCTTTAGCCTGATGGTCAGATCAGACATGAACTGTCTCGTGGACTCTTCCCTGCACCTCCAGTCTGCCATCCACACTGCAGCTCCTGCAGCATCTCGAGTTAATGCCTTAAAGTAAACCTCATTCTACCTTTACACCCACCTCCTATTGGTTCTGTTTCTCTAGAGGACCCTGACAAACACAAACATCAGTGCTAATAGCAAACAACTAGTGCTCGTTACCTACCAAGGCACCATTCTGGTCGTTTTACAAAAATAACTATGTAACCATGGTTATCATCATCCCCACTCTATATATGTGGTTATAGAAGCTCAGAGAGGTTAAGTAACTTGCCCAGGTTCACACAGCTAGTAGGTGCCACAGACAAAACATGAACCCATGTTTGGCTATTATCTAATATTTCCTATACTGCCTCTCTAGAGCTAAATGAGAATACCACTTTTCAAACTGCAATTGAAGCCCTATTAATGGAAATATTCATAAAATCAGTTTAGTAGGTCATGACCAACATTGTTTAAAGGAATAGAATAGAATAAAATAAAGCAAGAGTCATCAGAGTTTTTCTATAAAGGGCTACTAGTAAATATTTTAGGACTTACTGGAATGCTGTCTCTGTGACAACTACCCAGCTCTGCCCTTGTCACCCCAAAGCAGCTATGGACAAGCATAAATCAGTGGCTCTGGTTTACATATTTTTGTCCCACAGAGGACATCCAGATACATTTTTGTTGTAATGACCGGAGTGAAGGAAGCTATAAGTGTCTAAAAACTAGAGGCTAGGTAGTGATTAAACATCTTACAATGCAAAGAATGGTGCCCACAGCCAGTTATCCAGCCCAAAATGTCAATAATGGTGCTGCTGAGAAACTCTAACGTAAAGATGGCTGTCTTCTAATAGAACTTTATTTATGGACACCCCAATTGGAACTCCAAATAATTTTCTTAGGTGATTATTCTGCTTTTGATTTCCATTTAAAAATGTGAAAGCCATTCTTAGCTTGCACGCTGTACACACGCAGGTGGTGGGCTGGATTTGTCCCACCAGCCATGGTCTGTCAGTCCCTGAATGGTTTTCAGCACAGTTTTACATCTTGTCAAAGCAAAGAACATTAAACATGACAGGAGTACATTCCATCAAGATTTCAAAAAAGTCAGATCAGCTCATACACAGCGAATCAGTAAGGCCTTGGTGCCTGGAAAGGGAGTCTTATCATCAAAGGAGTACCAGCATTGGCATCCCAGGACAGGAGGCATTTCATCTTTATGCTTAAAAACCAGGAGGTTTTTACTTCTGATCAGTGCACCCTTTTCTCTTATGGTTAACACAAATGTACAATGTATGTCTAACAGGCCACAAAGTAAGCTGCTCCAATTAGCATAAAGTTTCAGTTAAATCATGTATAAGCCAAAAAGACTTCTCCAAACCTCAGTATATGAAAATTTATGCCATCAGAATATAATCTATAAAAATATCGAATTATTGTGCTGTACATCTGAAACTAATGTAATACTGTAAGTCAACTATACTCAATAAAAAATAATTTGAAGAATATTCCTTCCTCATGACTTTCTCTTTTCAATTTCTAAGAAACAAAGAAAAATTTAGAAGACACGAGTAAAGAATATTGGCAAATCTTCTCTTTGTCACTCCTCAAAGTGCGATTAATTCTACCTCAAGTGGAAGGAAATATCTGTATCTCAACCACATCTTCCCTTTCCCTATGAGACAATGGTTTTCAAACTGTGACCTGGAACAGTATTTCCACCATGTGCATGTTACGAAGAGTTCTTCACAAGAGGCTCTACTTCCAAACAAGTTTGGGAAACACTAACTTCATCAAATATAAACAAGTTACTTAGTGTCAGATGTCTATGAACATTCTGTATGAGTCACCAAGGGGTGGGGCGGTGAAGCATGTAAGATGCAGTCTTCCTCAATTTATTTCATTATGATCTTTTTCTATGTCTATTAATTACTCTCAGAGTTGGGGGGCATGCTACTTTGGGAAGATTCACTAGTCCATGTGGTATCTTCTGCTCCCTCCGTCCCAATCACACAAAAGGCCAAAGAATGAAGAAGACTGACATATGATAGGCATTGATTATTGATTATTGATTATTAATGCCGATGACAGGCATTGATTATTGATTATCAATGCCTATCACAGGCATGATACTGCCTGTGATTAAGGCACTGGCTACAGTGGAGACCTGCCTATGAATCAGGGTAGCCCCCACAGCTCACTGGTTTCCTTAGAGGACACAATCCGCATAACGGATCAGCAGTTACCAACCCACTTGGCAGGCTGGGTTTCATTAAAGTCTATTTGGAGTATGTGACAGTGTCACAAGGAGCCGTCTGTGCCCAAAGTAAGTCAGTCAATAGAACAGGAGCAGTAGTCATGCAGATGTGGGTCTCTAGGCTGCAATGTCTGGGGGCAGCACGAGGCAATACAAGATCAATACAAATCCACGCATTCAGTGATTGTTATGATCCAGACGATGTGTAAAGTGCTTAATAATGCACTGCCTTCTGTAGTGTTTCAGAGAATCTCATCCCAAATGTGGCTTTATCATGGTATGTTGATCTTTGTTTCAAAAGAGTCTTTTATTAAACATCTTATTCTGAAAAACTCCCATTATCCAGAAAGTAAATAAAATAAAATAAAAAATACTTCTCAGAAACAATACTATAGGATAGATATTGTCCTTGGTTTACATGCAGAAAAACCACTTAAAAGCACGCAGATAATTCATGAGGGTTCCCATATTCCTATTCTCATCCCCTCCTCCAAGATACAGCGGAGAAGGGGGTTTCCATGCCTCTCTGGGTCTCACTGCTTTCCCTGCAAGCTGAGAGCACTATAAATTGTGGGACACAAACAGTGCTTAAAACCCAGTGCAGAGAGAGAAAAATAGCTTATGATATCTCTTATATTTGGAATCTAAAAACAAAAGCCAAACTTGTTTACAAAATAGAAACAGACTCACAGACATAGAAAACAAATTCATGTTACCAAAGGGGAAGGGGTGGGGGTGGGGGATAAATTAAGAGTTCAAGATTTGCAGATACTAACTAATATATACAAAATAGATAAACAAGAATTTCATACTGCATAGCACCGGGAACCATATTCAATATCTTGTAGTAACTTATGGTGGAAAAAAATTTGAAAACGGATATATGTATGTTCCTAAATGGCTGAAGTACTGTGCTGTACACTAGAAATTGACCCAATATGGTAAACTGACTGTACTTCAATAAAAATTTAAAAAAAGAAACCCAGTGCAGAATTATAGGATAAATTAACTAAGCTATTATTTCTAACAGTTTCATTATTTATACAAAGCAAACAAAAAGATCTTTATTCTGAAAACATTACCACAGAAATAGAAAAAAAACCTCTGAGATTATGTACATTTTCTCAGTCAATGGAAATCTCACAGTATTGAAAATTTGTAAGGTATTTGTAAAGTACTGGTAATGAAGCATCAGGTAATAATACAGAAACCAACTTTTTATTTTACATGAAGCAATGTTTAGGGACTGTCACAGGTGGGAAAAAAATGCTTTAGTCAATGTCACCATTGTAAAATAGCCTCTATTTATTGAGAATTTGTTATAACAAGGCACATAACTAGGTGCCTGCCATTTACTCTCTGATTTAAATTATAACAGGATGCTCAGATGCTGTCTCGGAGTTTTTAGCAGAGGCCCCTGAATCATGGACAAAATACTCCGTGGCCGAACTTGCTGAATTTTCACACAGAGCATGTGGACACCCCCTCCCTAAGGCCATGGGAACGTCTCACCCTGGAGCCTCCAGGGTTGGCAGATCAGATCATTCACCTCTGACCTCTCTAACCCTAGGCAAGAGGAAGTTGTGGACAGGAGGTGAAGACAATTTAGGGAGGGTTTCTTTGGAGAGAATTGTCAATAGGCTACTCTTTTCCCTTTACAAGTCAAAGGACAGAGCCTGCTCTTGCAGACTTCGGAAGGACCAGAAGTGCCTGCAGTCCCTGTGAGTCAGAGATTGGCCTCATGGAAGAGGGAACATTTTGGGTTGTCTTAAAAAGGGACTGCCTCAAGTCAGCCTTCTGAAGGGGTGGGATAATCACAGCCCAGAGTCGGGGTCAGAAGCCAGAGATTTGCAGGGCTGTCCAGCCAGAGGAGGACCTGGCCTCACAGAGGACTGAAGGGCTGAACTCGGGGGTCACAGGTAGTTGGGGCGAGGGGCGCTCTGGCTCTGAGGAACCCACCAAAGCATCCTCTGAGAGAAAGAGCAAGTAATCGGGCATCTGTCATTAACGGATGCTGGCACCAGACTCCAACTTGGCCCGTCCACTTCTCCTGCCCTCTGGACCCTCTTCCTTCCACCCTGGCCTTTGATCGAGGACCAGCCACACACAGCAGTGAGTGTGGGAAAGGAGGCGCCACAATGACCCGAGAATTGGATTTGCCCCCTTTCACCACTCAGGCTCCAGAGCCCAGGATGAAGGAAGGGAGATGTTTCAATTTGGAAAAGGGTGTGTCGTTGGACATTACAGGGGACTTGACGTTTTGATACTTGGAAAAGGAAATCATGTGTTTCTCCTGAGTGAAAGGAAAAGCTCTTGGACCTGTCTGTGATGTCAGGGAGCGGTAGGAAAGGCTGGAATAGCACAGCAGCATTTTGAAGGGGCAATAATGAAAGTGAGTAAGGCTGCCTCCTGCTTCTCTCCTGTGAACATCAGCTCCTTTACGAACCTGGTCACAAAGCTTCGGTGGCTTCGGCATTATTCTCCCTGGCTTGTCGGCTGGGTTAAAAGACAGCCCTAAACAACCAGGACCTACTGTCAAGCACATGGAACTAGATTCAACTCCTTTTAAGGACCTGTAATGGAAAAGAATCTGAAATGTATGTATGTGTGTGTGTGTGTGTGTGTATGTTTATGTATAACTGAATCGCTTCACTGTACACCTGAAACTAACACTGTAAATCGACTTCATTTCAATAAAAAATAAAATTAAAAAAAAAAACCCTAAAATCATAAAACTCAAGTGAGAGATCTAGGATTCTTAATCCAGGATTAGAACGTGGGTGACTTCTCCACAACTCCAGCTCTTCCCTGCTCCATACTGCCTCCACTCCCCTTCCCATTACCACATTGCAAACTCCTGGAAAGGAAGAAATATTGAGGAATCTGAAACACTATGCATTTACCCTATAACATCTTGGTTTGAAAATGTTGCTGTTTCCACTAAGTGGTTTTCGCCTGAGTTGTTTTTATGTATCTGGTAGTTTGGTTACTTTTCCAACTTTGGAGAAGTTGCCATTTGTAGGAGCTTGTCCCATATGTGTCCCAGCAGAGCACACCTCTCTCATCACCAGGGCTCTGTGCCCTAGGGGTACCCCTCACGAGGGCTGTGAGGGTCTATGGTGGGAGGACTGCGGGGGCAGCCTTGTAGGCTTGGGTGACCCCTAGTCCTGTTAGTTACCAAATCACTGGTTGGTGGAACATGGTCAGGAGGTGGTTGACTGTGGAATCCTTGGGGGCCCGGGGGCCTGTTCTGGATTACTGGTGGGTGGAGTCAGGGTCAAGGAGATCCCAGGGCTGTTGCCCACCCACTGGTAGTCCTGGGCTCATGGCAGCCTACTGGTGGGCAGAGCTGGGTCTTGGGGTCTGGTTGCAGGGCCCAGGGGTCCCAGAGCTGGTGTTGAATTCCTGGTGGGTGGGGTCAGTTCCTTACACAGTTGGCTGCAGGGGTCTGAGTGTCTTGAAGCTTGTGTTAGCCTTCTAGTGGGTGGGCCAGTGCCCAGCTGGTCCCTGGACAGGGTCTGGCCTACTAGTGTGTGGCCTGGGTCCACAGACTGTGAAGCTACAGTTTTCTCACAGCTGATGTCTGCCCACTGGTGTGTGAAGCTGGGTCCTAGGCTAGAGCAGGCTAACTGGTAAATGGGGCCAGCCCATCCAGTCCCAGGGCAGGGTCATTCACTTGAATAGATTTTATGAGGAGGCAGCAAGATATGTTTACAGTTTATGAAGAAATTCCACATGCCTTCTCTAGTTTAATCTTTACAGGGTCTTATGATAAGGTAGACATTATCAGTACTTCCATTTATCTTGTTATGGGCTTGAGGGGTACACCAAAAGGGTGGTGAACATTAGCACATCTTAGACCTGCTATCCTATAACCTCTGAGGACATTTCTATAGCATGACACTGTAATGTCATCTACAAATGCTGATGCATTTCCTCAGTGAAATGCTGTCTCTTTTTGGCCCCTTCATCCCAAAGTGAAAAGGCACAGTCAGACCAAGAGAGGTAAGATAGAAGGGGCACCCTTCCTGGGTCTCTAAGAGAATGGGGAGACCCTGGCAGGGTGACCACTCTCCCCGTTCAGTGGTGGTCCGTCACTGCACTCAGACCGGAAGGCTGCCCAGCACTCAACATGCACAGGAGTCAAAACCATCCAATTGAGCTGCAAGGATGCGGTTCCTCATGATGCTACAAATGTACTGACCTTACTAAGAACAGGCAGATCTAGACTGTGAGCCTACCTCCAGCCATGGCATTTCCCTGTACGTTCCTGACTGGGGAAGGACTTCATTGTCAGGGTTCAGAAGGTGCTGTCCTATGTACAACCAAGCCCCAAACCAGAGATGCTTAGTTAATCCTCTAAACTTCTACCAGAAAATTGAATCCTGAGAAAATACAGTCTTACCCCAATCGGTCAGAAGCTCTTTCAGGTATGAAATATATCAGAGATAAACACTAGGGCCTTTATTACTGTAAACAGGGCCCATCTGTCGGAGTTGAACACAGGCCCATCTTCAGTTCCTGACACACACATAGTCCTTTGCTCAAGGCCGTCCCCCAGAGTGGTGTGTACAGCCAAGAGCTTCATTCCACTTATGAGGTTAAACATAAAACCCCACACCATATTTTTGTACAGATGCCTATTGAAGGGAGCTAGATGTGCATGTAAAACCCAGCACAAAAAATTTTAAATTCCCATTTTTGGGAATTGGAACATTTGCCAAGGAGTCAGCAGAAAAAGAAAATGTATTAGTGGGATGATTTAAACAATTAGTAACTGATATTAAATAATAACATTGTTTCAAAAATAATTGGACTGTGAGGTGTCTGAGAGAAACAAAATTAAGTGGGTGTGGGTTTGAACGGTAATAGAAGATCACATGCACGGTTTAATGAATCCACATCGAGAGACCAGATGAATGAATAAGTGGCTGGATGAATGGGTAAAGGGGTGCCACCAAGCCCCCACTCTCAGGTGGCCTGGAATCTTAGGAATCTACACAATTGGCCTGTGCTCTTTGATTCCTCCCCCAGTGTCCTTTGGAGATAAGAATCTAGGCCCTACAGAACTTCCTCTTTGTGACCATCCTGTGGATGGCACCTTTGACCTCCTTATTTCTCAAACTGTAGAAGAGTGGCTTCAACATGGGGATGACTGCAGTGTAAAACACCAACACCACTTCATTGAGATCCAGGGAGAAACTTGCACTAGGCCGCACACAAATGAAGAAGTGAGTACCATACAGGATGGAGACGGCCATCAGGTGAGACGGCAGTTGGAAAAGGCTTTGTGCCTCCCCTCGGCAGAGAGGAGCTTCAGGATGACATAGGAGACCAGGATGGTCAGGCTGCTGAAGACTCCCACAGCTCCTGCCACCACAAAGACGACTAACTTGTTGAGCCTGGTGTCAGTGCACATGAGGGAAAGCAGGGGGGACATATCACAGAAGAAATGATTGATGACATTGAGGCCACAAAAAGGGAGGTGAAATGCATTTGTTGTGTGCATCATAGTGTTCACGAACCCGATGGCATAGGCGCCAGCCACCAGCTGGATAAAGAGTCTCCGGGACATGGCAACAGAGTACAATAATGGGTTGCAGATGGCGACATAGTGCTCGTAGGCCATGGACGCCAGGAGAAAACACTCTGCCGCCACAAAGAACCCAAAGAACCACTGCTGCAAAGCACAGCCCAGGAAGGAGATGGCTTTCGTCTTCGCAGAGAAGTCGGCGAGCATCTTGGGGCTCACGGCTGAGGAGAAGCACATGTCCGCAAAGGACAGGTGGCTGAGGAAAAAGTACATGAGTGTGTGAAGGCGGGCATCGATCTGCAGCAGAGCAACCGTCCCCAAGTTTCCGGTTAGGTTGATGACGTAGAAACTCAGAAAGAGCAGGAAGAGAAGCACCTGCAGTTGGGGTTGTAATTCAAACCTCTGAAAACAAACTCAGTGACCCGCGTGTAGTTTTCACTGGCCATGACCGATGCTGGTTTCCACCACGGAGAGCAGACGCATCACAACAGACTGGGTGAGCGTATCTTCAAAAGGAGGACACAGGAGAGCATTGGAGAGGATATGACTTAGCTACACACTATGGCCAAGGAAATACAGGCAAGATAGAAGCCAGCGCAAAAGATCAGACCTGAAGCTACAAAATTTTAAGACTCTTATAGAAGAACCCTGTCAACGTATGGATGAGAAAGCGTCAGCCTAGAAGCTCGAGTCCCTGTAACTAACTGATAGCAGAGATAGTTCCAGAATAAACACCCAGTGTCTGCAGCTTCATTGAGTTCACCAGGCGGTCACACACCTGGTGAAGGGATGCAGGAGAGTGGAAATGAGGCAAGCTGGAGAAGAAGGAGCAGCCACTCCATTTCAGGCTGAATGCTGTGTGCTTGGTGATGATACAACCCAAGGCTAAGTGTATGTTCTCCATTGGCCCTGGAATCTACCTGTCTGACCCTGGGAACCCTGACTTTTCTTCATCTGTGGGGCAGGATTAATAATAGTAACAACTATGTTGTAAATTGTTGTGAGGATTAAATGAGATAATGCATGCAAAGCATGTAGCAGCATCCTATTAAGAACCAAAATAAGTGCAGAATAATTGCTCGTATTTTTGCCTTATGTAGTCCCTTTAATAATCCTGAAAACTAAATATCATTATTTCACCTTATTTTTTAACGCTATCTTTGATTTTTAATTTTATTATTTTTTTATTTATTTTACTTTGATGGGGGGAGGAAATTAAGCTTAGTAAGTAATTAATTTCTTTATTTTTTATTTATTTCTTTAATGGAGGTACTGAGGATTGAGCCCAGGACCTCGTGCATGCTAAGCACTCACTCTACCACTGAGCTTTACCCTCCCCCCCTTATTTCACTTTGCAAAAGAGGAAGACTGAAGATCAAGGCATGCTCATAATGCTAGCAAATGGCAGAAAAGGGCTTAGAACATGTATTGATCAAAACAGACTGTGCCCTTTCCTTTTTCACACTGTGGAAATGTTTCCTGTGTCTTCACAGATCCTGTCATCTCAAAGAGGTTCAAAATTCATTGCAGTATAAGTACAGGCAATGCATTTTTGGCTTCCTCTTCCTGGTGTTAGGTTCTAGCCACTGGTCATTGGTAGGAAGGCCACTGGATAATAGAGTGTCAAGCTTAACATCCCCTTTATGGAAACAGTACAGGGAAGAAGCCGGGAAAAGAGCCTATCTTATGCCACCTCTATATCATCCATATGTCCTTTTTCACCCACTATAAGGGTAACCTTGGTTACATCAGCTGATCTCTTTGAACCTGAGTTGCTGCATTCATTCAGTGTGGCTAAACCCTTGATCTCCCAGAATTCTCATCCACTTAGAATGAGAGGGTTGATGAGTGCTCAGAAAACGTCTTACACTTTACTTTTAACTTTTTTTTTTACTAGCCCATGAACATTGGAATTCAACAAGCAGCCTTATGCTAGACAGTTCCCGTCACTTCTCTAACTTGAAATTGATCATTTGACTTTAGCAAGGCCTCCTCTGAGGGCAACTACTACAGCTACTATGCCATCCTTCACTTCAGGGGAATTAAAGAAAAAGATGGATTAGCCAGTTACACTGTCCACCCGTCACACGCACCTCTTGCTCAAGTCTCTTCAAGAGTCTGACAGCTCCTCCAGGATCAGCCACTATTGTCAGTGCTACTTCTCAGTCTTCCACTTGACAACTGCCCAGAGGTCCTCAATGCTTCCTTGTCAGTCTTGGTTCCTAAGCCTGTCCAAGCCTTCTATGCACATTTTAATGTGTCGGTTTTTCTTTGTCGCTTGGTGATTAGGATAGAATGCAGTGCTCCATACGGGGTGGAGGACACAATCAGATCTGCGGTCAGGAGCCCAAGGATAATATCAGCACAGCCCATGACAGCCTTGTCGGAGCAAGGACATCACCCGGTGGTTTAGATCGGGCTGTGAGCTGAATTCAGCGCTGCCTTCCCACGGACCTGCTGCTGCAGCTTCCCTGTCCCATTTCATACTTACTGATTATACTTTGACCCAGTTGCAGAACCTAAACATGTTTCCCCATGTCATCCCTCCTGAGACCTTCCTCAGTCATCAAACAATGGTGAGGATCATGCTGATTTTGGCCAGGAACCACAAAGATCACTTATTTCAATCCCACTTTCATTTATGTTCTCCTAGCTTGCTAAAAGTCAGGCAGAAAGAAGAACAGGTAATGATGCAGAAGGTCGCAACTTATGCTGTAAAGGGCTCCCTCTTCTCTAAAGATGGCACGAAGAACTAAAGCAAAAGCGAGCCAGTTTCCCAGGTTTCACCTTCCCTTAACGTGGCTACCTCCACACACACAAAAACGGGTCAGAATTTTCAATAGTCATTTAATTTTATTCTGTATTTTCTTCCAAAAAGAAAACATGGAAGACTCCACTGTAACATACATTCAGCATCTTCATCAATTAGCTAAAAGCCCCCTGAACTAGTTGCATCATTTTGTCTTTCTTGTTGCTATGGAAGATGCTCGCTCCCCAAAGTGTACTATATCCTGGGGATGAGCTGCTAAGGGAAAGCCCAATTAAAGTTTTGCTTCATAGCATAAGGAAGTCCCACGAGATCTATTTTCTGGTGATTTTATGTTTGTTTCTGCCTGGATATAGGCTCTCCATTTTCTCTAGTTCCAAGCTAAGCAAGGAGACTCTGTGGAATCCTTTGTAAATGAAAGCAGCAGAGACGGTGGTGCCACTAGAGGACATAGCTTTCCACGTCCTTCTTTCTTGTGCATTAATGGTTTGGGAACAAGGGCAAAGAATGTGGAAAATGGACTTTCCTCAAACACAGCATTCACCACACATTGCCAAAGAAGTTCAACTTCCTGAGACTTTGCCCAAACCACAAAAAGAGCTTTAGATGCATCAGGTAGTCTGTCAACTTCATTTGCTTAAAAAAATTTCACCTGAAGCTCACTGCTCTGTTTCGACATCCAGTGCACCGTTATCATCTTGGGATGTCCTTTAAACATAATTCTTCATGTGTGCACCATGGGTAAAAACATGCATAGAAGAGATGGGTGTGTCTGTGCCTGAGCAAGAAGAATGCGTGCTGTCAGTCAGCCTGAGCGCTCAGAGAAGGTAAGCCATCAGTAATCGATCATGAAAAACGCCCCCAAGCCAGGACATAAAAACAGGAAACACAAAGGAGTGGCACCATTTTTTTCCTCTCTTGCATTGGCCCACTCCCAATTCTCGGGGTGCATCACGCTCTTTATCTCCTGTTAGAAATTCATTATTTGGGGGGAGTGAATAAGAACCAAGGTAACTTTTATTCCCCTACTTTCGCTAACAGAAGGACCAGGCAAGGATTAACTTAAATTCCAGGGCTCACGGCTGGAAACTCAGATGTTTCAGATCATTTAGACTGATTAACCACATTGGCAGAAATGACACTTGGCAGCAGACAACAGAGGAGTCATCTGTGGCAGGAAATCTGTTAAGTGAAGACATTGGAGCATTTGTACTGCTTAGTCTTTTATTATCTTAATACTGATCACTGCTTCTCAAAATGTTTATCTATATTTATACAGGTGCCACCCAGACGAAAATGTAAGTATTTTTTTCTTGTACCATGGGAGAGAATTACAGCGGACACCCAGGGATTTATGGAAATACAGTTTAAGAAATAAGAACTTAACCAATAAAGTGATATGAAAAGTATTACTCAAATGGGAATTGTCAGAGTGAGGAATGTCAGGGAAAAGAAACCACAGATTGAATGAAGTGAGTCCCATTGACAATTTATATAGAAAATTTCCATTGACAAATTACCAGATTTTTATAAGGATTTTTTTTCAAATTTACATTTCATTGAAAAAATAGATTATTGATGTACATAAAACATTTCATTAGTAAATATACTGAGAAAAATTCCAAAAGTGGTAAGTGGGGCATAAAGGTCCAGGCATACTGACCTACTAAGTAAAAGACACTGTAGAACAGTAAGAGTTAGAACCGGGTGATGCTGGGACCTAAGTGGAAGACTGAATAAAACAGGTAGCAGTAAGATGTCATACATATGACAAGGGAGACAGTGGATGAAGGGGCTTGAGAACAAAGCAGGATTTATCTGACGTCTGTGTCTGCCACTTCCTGTGAGGCTTCAGGAAGTCACTGCCCTTTTAGGACCCTCAGTTTTCCTTGTCTCTTGAATGAGGACAATTCCTACCTTACAGAGTTATCTTAAAATCATCTTTTCAGGTCTTACAACACCACTTGCTACTTCAGAATTTTACCTCACCTCTTCTTAAAGAGTGTTTTAATAGCTCAACTGACAGTAGCATTTTACAATTACCATTATTATTAATATTCAAGTATTATTTCATGAAGAAAAAAGTGATTACTCTTTAGGTATTTTAAAATTCCTGAGTAATTAGATTAAAATACAAGTATGCAAAACCATAAAACATAAAAATAAATATTGGCCAAACACTCCAATCTATGGTCAATATGTATTTAAAGATGAAAATAGTAATAAAAAATTTTAAAAATACACAATTTTATTTATTAAAGTTGCAAAGGATAGACTAGAAAATATTTGTAGCTAATGTTAGAAAGTCTGTTATTATCATTATGGTGATGTAAGGAATTATAAGAATGTTGATGGAGTAAAAATCTCTGAACCATGTGTTTCCATGTGTGCCATAATTCTGTTATGTATAATAAGAAAAACATTTTCCTACTTTTTTATGCTTTAGTTTCACAAAATAAGAAAATGAAAATCAGAATGTTTGAAGAGATGAGGGATTTTAAATTTTTTTGCACCATGAACTTTAAAGAGTCTGTAAGACATTTCTTTTCCTGTAGAGAGGTCCAAACACACAAAACTTGTATACAGTTTCACAGCCCTTCAAAATCAGCTCTTAGACTTTCAAAAGCTTTTTTCCAAGCCTGCTATGTTCACAACTCTTTTGATTACAAAATGAAACGTTAGTGGACGATTTCAGTGTGATTGACGCGCTGATGCTGCCACCTAGTGGCAGAGTTTAACAACATCTTAAAAAGGAATGACGTCAGTCATTGCACAAGAAACGGTGCATACTCTTTATTTGAACAAGTGTATACTCACAGAGACCGTGCTAATAGGAGATGAATAAAGAGCAGAAGGGGGACAGCTAATTAAGAATGTGAAATAGTGCATCTCATGGTGCTGAAAGTATAACAAACTTTAACAAACTTTGACCCTCATGTTCAAAAATAATACGAAATATTTAAAACTAGGTTTTTAAGAATTTAGAGAATAAGGCCATTTTGAGGGGACCTTTATTAACATGAAATTGGAGCAGGACTAATACCAGCCTTAAAAGTTAATGATGTTTTTCATTAAACAGTCTACAAACAATAAATGCTGGAAAGGGTGTGGAGAAGCGGGAACCCTCCTACACTGTTGGTGGGAATGTAAATTGGTGTAAGCATTATGGAAAACAGTATGGAAGTTCCTGAAAAAAATAAAAATAGACTTACTATATGATCCAGCAATCCCACTCCTGGGCATATACCCAGAGAAAACTAGTTCTGAAAGACACATTCCTCCCAACGTTCACAGCTATTTACAACAGCCAAGATATGGAAACAATCTAGATGTTCATCGACAGATGACTGGATAAAGATGTGTGTATCTACAATGTAGTATTACTCAGCCATAAAAAAGCAATGAAATAACACATTTGCAGCACCATGAATGGCCTTAGCAATCATCATTCTAAGTGAAGGGAGTCAGACAGAGAAAGACAAATGTCATATGATGTCGCTTACATTTGGAAGCTTAAAAAAAGATACAAATTTTATTTACAAACCAAAAATAGGCACACAAACATAGAAAACAAACTGTGGTCACTGGGGTGGAAAAGCAGGGGGAGGGATAGATTAGGAGTTTGGGAATAACATATACACATTACTATATATGAAATAGATAAACAACAAGAACCTACTGTCTATATAGCACAGGGAAGCATATTCAATTTCTTGTAATGAGCATAATAGAATAGAAACTGAATATATGTGTGTGTGTGTGTGTGTGTGTGTATAACTGAATTGCTTTGCTGTATACCTGAAACTAACATTGTAAATTGGCTACACTTTAATAAAAAGAATAAAAAAGTTATGATGTTTTATCACATTCCCTCCAAAATGACCTCAGATGGATTTAACAAACTTCTAGTGTATAACGTCTTCAGTGTCACATATTGTCCTAGACCCCGATGATAAATAAGTTGTGTTTACCCGGGACATGTGATAAGGGAGGATTCTTCTCTTTCTAGGCTACTAAAATTTTATCAAATTAATCAGGAGCAGATGGTGTCCTATGCCTTCCTAAAATTTATAAATATGATCATATGGAATTTTTATTAACCTAAAAAATATCAAGAGGAAGAATAGAAATATCAGTCACAATCTCTTGGGCACTTATCTATAAAGTCTTACCTAATTTTATATTGATACAGTGCCCTTCATAACGTTATCCCCATCTCACAGATGACTACAAGAAATTTTTGGTTTGAAGTATCTGTAATGTCAGATATTGATTCTTACTTTGAATTTTGCAATATTGCATAACCTAAACATAATTGTGACATTCCCATTTGAATTCACTCTCCTTCTCTCTCCCTCTCTCTCTCTCACACACACAAACACTCTCTCTCTCACACACACACCACTAAGCATATTAAAAATAAATGGTTTTTTTTCATAGTCTTTCTCTTGTTGGTAGGGGATAGGAAAGTGTGAAAATGGTTTCTTTCTTGTTCCAGAACATCTTCTTTAAACCTTTCTCTCTCTTTCCTCAAAGTTCCATTTCAAATATGTTTATCTCCACCATCCACATCATGTCTGTGAAATTCATCCCTGGTTGAATAAATCTCTAGTTCATATATTGCACTGCTGTTAGTATTCTAATATATTGGTATTTCACAAATGATTGATCCATTTCTGTGTGGTTGGGCGTTTGAGTTTCTCTCAGTTTTTACATTTTGGGAATTTTTCTCCAAAGATCATCCAGTGAACACCATGTCCTTTGGTGTTCATGAGCACACATATCTCTTGGGAAGATACCTGACAGTAAAATTTCCTTATTAGAGGGTACATATATATTCATATTGACTGCTAATTCAAGGAATTTTCCAAAACCCATTATTTACACTCCCATTAGTAGTGCATGAGAGTCAGTATTTGTCATTTTAACCATCTCGGTGAGTGTGGAGTGGTATGTCATTGTGCCTTTAACCACCATTTCCCTGGTTTCTAGCGAGATTGAGCAACCTATTGCAGTATTTATAGGACATTTACATAACCACTTTTATGAACTGCCTGTTCAAGTGCCTTGCTCACATTTTTTGACTGGATTGCCTGTCTTTTTTTAAAAGTTAATACTTATCCATATATTCCAGGTGTATCAACTATATGCGTCGTAAATACATTTCCCTTGCTGTGGTTTACATGTTTATGCTCTTCAGTGTAAGCCTAAGTTCTCAATTTTAATGTGATTCAGAGAATCAGTATTATCTTTCATGTTTAGTATGTTTGTACCTTATTATTACTTTTTAAATTTGCAACCACCTGTAAAAGAGATATTCTCTAACATATTCTGGATGCTTTAATTCCTTGCCTTTCACATCTTGATCTCCAAATCATCTGGAGATGATCTTAGTGTGTATTGTGGGATGGGGGTAAATTCCACTTTTTTTCCATGCAGACATCCAATGGATCCAACATCATTTTTTAAAATCATTTTTTCTGTCCCCAGCATCAGCTTTGTCTTAAGTGAATATTGTTGAGAAAATGAGGATGCTAATTATACAGGAAGAAACCTGCTGTCAAACCAATTTACTCAAAGTATATCAGTATTTTCAAATGAAAACGTACTGAAATGAGCAGAAACTTTATCAGGATCAATTTGTGAATACTGCCTTCCCAAAGTACACTGCACGATAAAGCAGAAGTTATTGTCTTTGACAGCTTTACATCATTGTATTATTTTATTTTGGCAAGGAAGGGAGAAAATTAGGTTTATTTGCTTTTAACGGAGGTACTGGGGATTGAACCTAAGACCTCATGCATGCTAAGCATGTCTTTTAAAGAAAGCCTTCAGAGATGACAGTGTGGATCTCATTGAGTCTTAAGTTACAATGATACAAAAACATGGTTTATCCCCCTCATGTCTTGGATGTGTTGCTATGTTCCAGTAAATAAAACACAGAAATATGGCTGAAAGAATATTGTAAGCAGAGAAAATAAAAATGTGAGGCCAAATTATGAGGTCATGGGCAATCCATTGATTCTTCATGGCTGTTTGGCTCATTGTCTGTAAAAATAGAATTAACTTCCTGCCTCTGACACAAAAATCAATAAATAACAATAGTAATAGTAACACTTTATTAAAGAACTGGAATGTATTCTACACTTCACATGCACAAATCATGGCAAAAGCCCAGCAAGTGACTATTATGAGCAAAAAGTATAGGGGATGTAAAACACCTTGGTAAAACACCTCCTCTAAACATGAAAGTAGTAGTAGAGAGTGCTATGGTTGCATGGTTCCTGAATAATTCACTTTTTTCCAATTTTATTAATATACAATCGACATAAAATATTGTGTTAGCCCAAGGTGTATGACATTATGATTCAGTATTTATATATATTGCAACGCGATTACCCTAATAAGTTTATCAATTCGCTAACAGAGTTATAAATTTTATTTCTTGTGATGAGAACTATTAAGATCTACTCTCTTAGCAACTTGGAAATATACAATGCAGTATTGTTAACTATAGTCACCACTGTATGTTACAGCCCCAGACATATTTATCCTATAAGTGGAAGTTTTTACATTTTGACCATAGTATACTTTTCAACAGTTTGTGTTTAATGAGTCAAGGCCAAGATCACAGACAATGAGAGCTCTCAACATGTTATAAGCAAAATAGAAGTACTTTAAAGTCACTGGTTATGATGATAACATTTACTCAGGATTTAACAAAGAACCTCTCATATCCTAGTCATAAATTTTTGTGTGTATATGAGTAACAATGCTTTTTAAAGTCTTGGGATTCAGTAATCTACTTATCTGAGTTTAAAGTTCTAAAGTTCATTTCTACTGAATAAGAAATAAGAAAAACAAAATGAGAAAATTGTAACCTAAAGACATTGTGTGACTTATCGATGACACAGAGTAATAAAGAGTGAATCTCAACACACAATTTGCAGTTTTTCCATCGTACATATATATTAGCTCTCACTCTGTAGTACAAATGATGTTCTAATTTATTTACCTTCTCAATCTATAATACAAATGTTGTCATAGTTCACTTACTCAAAAGAAATTTCTTCCTTTCAAATGTCCTTCTGAATGAGTCCTTGACCTCTTTGTTTCTTAGGCTGTAGGTAAGTGGGTTTAACATGAGAACCACAGCTGTGTAGAACACAGAACCCACTTTGTTAATATTCAGGGAGAAACTAGAACTCCAACGTTCATAGATAAAGAAGAGTGTCCCGTAAAGGATGGAGACAGGTGTCAGGTGTGAAGAGCAAGTGGAAAAGGCTTTCCACCTCCCATCAGCAGAACGGATCCTCAGGATAGCGATGACAATGTAAACATAGGAGACCAAGGTGATCACACCACTGAGTACTCCTAGAGCTCCAGCCAAGATGAAAAGCAAAAATTTACTGATCTGTGTGTCTGCACATGCCAGGGATAGAACAGGAAGGTCACAGAAGAAGTGATTGGTGATATTCGGACCACAGTGAGGCAGGTGAAAGGTGAAAGTTATGTGGATCATGGTGATTTTAAGACCCATGGCAGCATAAGGCCCTACCACCAGCTGCATACAGACTTGCTGGGACATGAGTGTGCACAACAAGGACTTACAGATGGCCATATACTGATCATATGCCATGGAAGGCAGAAGGAAACACTCAGTCTTTACAGACCAAAAAGCCAGATCTGGGCAACACAACCAAAGAAAGAGAAGACTTTTTTCTCCACAAGGATGTCAGTCAACATTTTGGGACATATCACAGAAGAGAAGCAGACATCTGCAAAGGACAAGTGGCTGAGAAATAAGTACATTCGGGAGTGGAGTCGAGAATCCAACCAAATGAGAGTCATTATCCCCATGTTTCTCAGAAAAGTGACAAGATAAACCAAGAGAAATACCATAAAAAGAAGAAGCTGGCGCTGGAAGTGATTTGTTAAGCCCACAAAAACAAACTCAATCACCAAAGTGCGATTTCCATTATCCACTTCTCTGATCTAATCTGTAAAGAGAAAGAGAGATTTTTCTTTGGAATCAATTCATACTTGGGCTTCTTATTTTTAAAAATAAATACAACTTCTATATTTTTACAATTCACAGAGTAGACTGACAGGTGACACTCCTGCCTCCGACCTCTAGGTGGTCATAACTACCTACTAACTATCTGTGTGATACTGAGTAAGTCGCTGAACCTCACTGGGCCTTTCAGTTTCTCCTTGATCAACACAGAATTTTTGAAGGGAATCAGATTTTTTAGGTGTAGGAGCTCCCTTTGGAGATTACCCAAGGCAAGTCCAGATTATTAACTGTGTTCAAAAGCCCCTGTTTTTGAACAGAGGATATTTTAAGACATATTTTATAGATAAGGTATTATGTGAATTTGATGAATTCAGGCTGATAGCTCTCACTTTCACCTTGGGTGACGGCTGTTAAGAATGTATCTTCCTTGTCAATTCCTTTAGATTCTAGAAAAGTAGTGTTGAATCTAAAGGATAACTTCTGAAGCCTAAGAAGGACTGCAAGCTCAGACAAAAGAAGCTGGTTTTTGAACAGGATTCAAAGGCCACAGCAGTGTCTGCTCTGTGATGCCTTCTCCAAAACACCTCCTGGTGTGTCCTTTTCATCCTGAAGATATTATTTTTCTTTCCCAGCTTCTGCTAATACTCCATTGGTTACAACACTGACTCAGTATTTAAGAACCAGTCTCTTACTACGGACTAAAAACTTCAATGGAGTTTGACAAGATTAATCAGTGTATATACTAACAATATGAGGAATGTAGGTGTTTTAGAGAATAATGACTGAGAATATCCTCAAATTAATGTTTGACACCAAATCTCAGATCCAGGAAGCTCAGAGAACACTAAGGAGGATAAATGTCAAAAACAAACAAACAACTATACCTAAGCTTAAAAATTTCAAAATACAAAAAAATTCAAAGATAAAGAAAAAACATCCTGAAGGAAGCCAGAAGCAAAAACAAAAACAAAAACAAAAAAAACAACATCTCTTGAGAAACCGTATCTCATTAAAGTTGATGCCCTCCTCCAAGGCACCAATACTGTATATCAGGGGATTTCAGTGTCTGGAGGCATTCATTGATGTAGAATTTCTCTGCTCCTCATATTGGGAGCCACCCTTTCATTCCAAAATATGGAGAACCACTTCTAGACCTATGAGATGAACAAAAAAATGTAACTCCATGTGAATTTCCATCACGCCTAATATGAAGAATCAGCTGGCAATATTCCTCACTAATAAAAACAAAGCAAGACCAAAAACGTTATCCTAATATGCAACATGTTACACTTATGAAGGAAAAGAATGTGATGCTGCAGTAATGACAGGGTAATTAATCCTCCGAATGGAAGCCACGCTTAAGCAGTGCATGAAAAACAAGCAGAGTTATCCATGTAACCATGGTACAAAGAGTATTCTACACAGAAAAAACATCAGGGCATCAGAACAGCAGTAACTAGAGCTTCAGAGGACAGTTGGTTTTGCATATATTTGCACATATTTGCATATATTTAGAGAAGGACCTCAGAGCCATTGAGGAAATTTATAATTACCACTTGCTTCCTACGGTTCTTCTCCCAATCCCCTTTCAATGGATGTTAAATCATAAATGCTTAAGGAACAATTAAAAAGATAGAAGACACTTCGAGCATCATACTAGGAAGTGACCATCTGAAAAGGTGACCTGTGGTTTGAGACACGTTACACAGTGAAGACGCAGAATAGAGGCACTTTAAGGCAAAATTTGACTGGGAAAGAAACTGTTGCGTCCTTCTAGATAAAAATAGGAAAAATACCTTTTCCCTTTGTCACACCTATGCCCAAGTTTTAACAATTCTTAGTAAAATGGTGCTGGAAAATTTTACAAGACTGACAATTAGCGATGTTAGTTTTACATGGATACATTTAAGGTAATATTTACTGTTCCTTTCAAATCTCATCACACTTGCATTGTGTCACTTTTAGCATTCTGCTATCATTTCAAAGGTTTTAGTCAAGAGAAAGCATATCGCTATGTATAGAAGTTATAAACTATGGGGGTGGAGGAAAATGCATATCTTTAGAGGGAAAAAGTGAGAGACTAAAGCACAGAGTGGCTGAGAACCTCTCCATTTTACTTAGGTTTTGAACAATATTTCAGTAACCAATGTTCAGAAGTGTTTCATGAAGTCAGAGAATGGTGGAATGTAGAAACAGCCTTAAGAGAAGGCTACATGAATCCATCCTCCTCAATTTATCCATTTACTGATAAATTTATTCATTCAGTTTTGACACAGACTGTGGCTTTTCAAAAGTGAATCTTGATTAAAAAGGTAGACGTATTTGTTATAAAACAAGTTCAACAACCCAGATGAGGATGGAGCACCACCCCACCTTCCTGCTTCCCATGGGCATGCCACTGAAGTAACCAGTGTTCACAGTTCAGTCTGTAGCCTTCCATACTTCTCTCCATCATCTTGTATAATGTGCATGCCAATATATTCTACACAGTAGGTAGACTCTGCCCACACATTATTTTTACTAAGTGTAATCAATTTTGCAGATTTTACTTTGACTTGGGAGTTTTTTCCATTCACCTACGATAGTATCAGGGAGTTTCTTCCAAACAAAAGCACAGATATCTAAAACATTCTTTTTATAATTAGCTGCACAATGATTCATAAGAAGAAGATTTGCTTCTCCTAATGATACAAAACTATACTGTTTCCTTTTATCCCCCTACAAATGATGCTGCAATATTTGTGTCTGATATTTATATTTCTATAGCATAAATTTCTGAATGTAAGCTAGCTAGGTCAAAGATCAAGTGCATTTTACTAGAAATCACCAAATTAGTTTCTGAAAATGTACCCACTATAGCTAAGTATAGAATACCCAAATGGTGACCTTACCAGCATTGTAACCTAATCAGCTGAATGTTCACCAATCTGATAGATGGAAAAACAAAAACAAACAAACAAACAAAACCAGATTGCATTTTCATTTCATTTACTTAAGCAACTGAGAATTTGAGCAATTTTTGTATATATTTATGCTTTTGGCCATTTGTATTTCCAGTTATGTCATTGCCCATTCATCTGTTGGTTCATTTCTCTACTGTGTTTCATATATATGTATATACATGTTCCAACGCTTTCCTGTTGGGACACTAACTCATTGTGAGTCACTTGTTCTACAGTTGTTCTCTCACTTTCCATAGTTCAGCTTTTATCAAGGTCTATCAAACCTTTACGGATGGACTTTGTTGATCTTTCTCTTACAATGTTTGCTTTTCTGGGCTGGAATAAAATGTCTTCTCACCTGTAAGAAGACACAAATGTTCTCCTGGACTTCCTTCTGACATCACTTACATTTCTACTTTCAACATGTATGTAAAATGTTTTATATTCCCCAACATTTTGCAAAGGAGCAGACTGAAGAAGAACAATATAAACAATATGTCTAGTATATGAATGACCTTGAAAACAGCAGACCCAGGAACTAAGGGGAATGTCTCATTCTCAGTACTGTCTTCTCTTGACCACACATAACTGAATTAACAAGAGTGGTGCAGCACAATTAGAATTCTATTTTATCTACTAAAAATTCTTTTTTCCTTTCAAACTTCCTACTGAATGCATCTTTCACCTCTTTGTTCCTTAATCTGTAGATGAGTGGGTTCAACATGGGGGCTACCACAATATAAAACAGAGAAATCACTTTATTCATATCTGGGGAGGAACTTGAGCTAGGTCAGACATAAATAAAGAAAAGAGTCCTATAGAGGATAGAGACAGCTGCCAGGTGAGAGTAGAGAAGGCTTTCCTCCTCCCATCAGCAGTCTGGATCCTCAGCATGGCCACCAGGATGCAAACATAGGAGACCATGATGATCAGGCCACTGAGAACTCCTATGGCTCCCACAAAGATGAAAAACACCAACTTACTGATCCAGGTGTCTGCACATGCTAGGGAAAGCAGTGCTGAAATATCACAGAAAAAGTGATTGATGATATTTGGACCACAGAATGGTAAGCAAAAAGTATGAATTGTGTATGTCATGGTGCTTAGAAGACCCACAGCATAAGGGCCCAGAACCAGCTGAACACAGACCTTCTGGGACATAATGAGGGTGTACAGCAAGGGCTTGCAGATGGCCAAATATTGATCATATGCCATGGAAGCCAAGAGCAAACACTCAGTTTCCACAAAAAGGCCAAAGAACCACATCTGTGCAGCACAACCTATGAAAGAGATTTCTTTTTTTTCTACAAAGATATCACACTGCATCTTGGGGATAATGGAAGAAGAGGAAAATGTGTCTACAAAGGACAAGTGGCTGAGAAAGAAATACATAGGTGTGTGGAGTCTGGGATCGATCCATATGAGAGTGATCATCCCCAAATTACTCCCCAGGGTGACAAGACAGATAAAGAGAAAACTAACAAAGAGGACAATCTGCAGGTGGAGATGATCTGTGAGGCCCAAGAAAAGGAATTCAATCACTGCTGTCTATTTCTTATCTTCCATTGGTCATCTGTAATTTGTTAATAAGAAAGAGAAACATTTTATTATTTAAAAATATATCAATAAGAGTAACAAATAATATATTATTCAATAACAGAACATCTTTAACAGACTTGTTACAGAAAAGTATTGAAATAATATCAAACTGGAAGATAATATTCCTAGATACTAGGTCAGGACAGTTGATGCAAAGATCCTGTGTCAACTTGGATATTCACCCTTGACCTCTGCTCTCTCTCATCAAGAGTCCAACTCTATTATCTAAAACTCCTTCAAGTTATAAGCTTGTACATGAACTGCTTCCCAAGTTTCATCTTACTGTACGATGGGATTAAAAAATAAAACATTGGAAGACCTTACTGGGAATACTGTAAAACTAATGATACTCAGATCTTAATGTATGACATCTGGGAAAGACTAACCAGGGGAGTTCTTGGTCTTACAGAATGATCAGTACCATTGTAATACTATTAAGACACAATTCACATGTGTGTTTTTCAGCCTGTTCCCTACTCCCAGTTGTAAAAAGATGTGGAAATGATAACACACACAAATGACAGAAGTTACTCATATAAAGTGATATGATGCCATAGAGGGAATGGGGAGGCTGTGCCTGTAAGATGAAGTGATCTGGTAAATGTTGGACAGCAACATGTCATGGAAATTGTGTACAAAACTAAGCACCCTTTGCACCAAAAATCACATGGAATTACTGTATGTGATTGCTCATATTTCATATAAACTACTTTTAGGGCACTTATCCTGAAATCTGTCAGGCAATATCAATTATAGTAATAATATATGTAAAATGTCAAATGCATAACAGCTTATGCAGAGAACACATTCAAGAATATGTTATTTCTGACTCACTAGCAAGGAAGAAAAAAATCAACTGTTTTAAATTCCTAAGGGAAGATCACTCTGTAGGATATTTTTTGTGAAAAGACACTTTCAAACAACACTTATTACCGCTGAAATTAATGTCTTCTTTCAGTAAAATAGAAGCAATATATTACTCTTAAGTCAGACAAAGACAAATATCTTATGGTATCCCTTATATCTGGAGACTGAAAAATGATACAAATTAACTTATTTATAAGGCAGAAATAAACTCACAGATACAGAAAACAAACTGATAGTTACCAAAGGGGGAAATGGGAGGAGGAATTAAATTAGGAATTTGGGATCAACAGATACACACTACTATCTATAAAAGAGATAAACCACAAGGATCTGCCGTACAGCACAGAGTACTGTATTCAATACCTTGTAATTGCCTATAATAGAAAGGATCTGTAAAAGGAGAGCATATATGAAACTGAATCACATTGCTGTACACCTGAAACACTGTAAATAACTATACTTCAATTTAAAAAATGTAAATCAATATACCACTCTTGAATTATATAATAATTATATGTGGAGCTCAGTCTATGAGAAAATAGTGAATATATCTATTTGATGTATGATATTTATCATTATCATGATCATTTGCTTAGTGGTACATGGAGTATATTTTAAGCACAAAGAAAAGTCTAGGTTTAGATATGAAGCCTTATCCATTGCACGAATGTTTTCCTTTTTATCCATCCAAATATGCCAGTATAGTTGTGTGGAGGTAGGGGGTTGTACAGACTGCTTCTGGTCTTTCGTTAAACCACTATTTATTTATTTAAATGTAAGTCATTTTCAGTCTTCTATTTTTAAAAATGCAGGATTATCTCTATGTTGCTTTCATAGCTAACATTCTTTGACCTTAGAATTCTTTATGGACATCACAGTATCTCTATCTCAAAAAGAAATAAACAAGAAAATCAGTTCAGAAAAAAATCACCGTATAGACCAGTTACTTACTCTCATAAGGATGTGAACAAAATGCCAGTCTGCTGTCTTTAGAGAACCTGGGCTGGGGAGGGGGATATTACATTCCTAAAGTGCAAACTCATTCTGCTGCTTCTCCATCATATTTCAAAAACTTCAGTATCCAAAATGCAATGTCCTCACTTCTCTAAGGATATCCTTTGTGTATCTCCATTAATTGCTTCAAGGGAAATAACCATTTTCTAGAAATAAGGACGGAATTTTGAACTTCCCTCATGGTGGCAAACTTTTTAAAGAATATTTCTTAGATTTTCTAGGTACTTGGCAAAGAAGGCAAAGCCCTCATCTTGAACATCTTGGCAGTAAAGGGATACTCTTTGACCTGCACATTGATTTACCTGTTGTACAGAATAAGGGAATTTTTCTTTTGGAATTTTCAAAGATTTAGAGCCAGGTCCCCAAAGAACTAAAAGCTCAAGAGCTTATCCCTAGAGGGACAAAGTTAACATGGTCTCAGTGGCATTTGGATCAAGTGTTATTTACCAACTGTATCTTTTCTCAAAGAGAAGACTGCTAAGAAAACAACATGGTTTTTCCCACTTTAGGATCGTCCACCATCAAAAGAGTGCTCTCTTTCCTATGAGTGGGGAGTGATGCATTGAGAACCCAGCACCAACTGGGAGGATGTAGTTTGCTGCCTAGTTTCTGGATCCACATTGCCTGCAAACCTTAATTTCATCACTTACTGGCTGTGTCACTTTGAGCAAATTTTTAAATCTCTCTGTGCCTCATTCTTTTTATCTCCAAAATTAGACAGTATCTGATAAAAAAGAAAACATCAATTCAAAGTAGCATTTTCTTATCTCAAAGCAAAAAATGAAAAACAGTCACCAGACTCCTAAAGTATGACAGATGACTGTCAGCTTGAATATATGAGGAAATGTTCAAAGAAGAAAAGGTCTACAAAGATAAGTTTAATGTGGATAAGCTGAAGTTAGGGGAAAGGCATTCCAGGCAGTGCTAATAAGATGGACAGAAGCAAGGAAGCTAAGTCAAGGCAGTTGTTTGAGAGGGGAGGGTCACAAGAGAGAGAAGAAACACAGAGTCTGGTGACAGAGGGTGAACTGTCTCAGTCACCAGCTTCTCTGAGAACCTAATTGTTTATCCCATCAAGAAGATCTGATAACTCATTCTGTCAACCCCCATAACACTTCATTGCTAGCTCATTTTTAACCCCTTTTAAGTATCTGTCTCGAAAGTTCATCAATAATTGGTGTTGTGTACATATTTGTTGAATTAGTGGAAAACAAATCCCCAAAACCTGTGTAATTCATAGTGGTTCATATTTAGTAGATAAAATTATGCTATCTACTTTTGATTAAAGATGTCAGGAAAAAAGTATTTATACCTGTTATTTGTCTTAAAACCACTTAAAAGCAATGAGAAAACAACAAAAACAGATTTTTAAAAATAGCACTTCATTAAATCTACAAAAAAAGAAATACAGAAAATAACAGGAAGAAGGATTCCATTAACAAAACTATAGGCAGGTAACATGCTACTATGCAAAACACTAAAGACTCCACATGAAAAATAAAATACTTAGGAACAAACCTGACCAAGGAGGTAAAAGACTTATAAGCAGAGAACTATAAAATATTAAGAAAATTAAAGATGATTTAAAGAAATGGGAAGATATCCCATGCTCTTGACTGGAAGAATTAATATTGTTGAAATGGCCATACTACCCAAGGCAATAAGCAGATTCAGTGCAATTCCTGTAAAATTACCAATGACATTTTTCACAGAACAGGAATGAAATTTTTTTTTAATTTGTATGGAAACACAAAAGACGCCAAATAGCCAAAACAATCTAGAGAAAGAAGACCAGAGCTGGAGGAATCACACGCCCTGACTGAAAACTATACTGCAAAGCTACAGTAATCAAAACAGTATCTAACTGGCACAAAAACAGACACGTAGCTCAATGGAACAGAAGTCCAGAAATAAAACCATGCACTTATAGTTAATTAATCTACAACACAGGAAACAAGAATATATGATGAAGAAAAGACAGTCTCTTCAGTAAGTGGTGCTGGGAAAGCCGGACAGCTACCTATTAAAGAGTGAAATTAGAACATTCTCTAATGCCATATACGAACACTCAAAGTGGGTTAAAGACCTAAATGTGAGAAAGACCGGACACTATAAGATTCCTAGAGGAAAACACAGGCAGAACACCTGCCTGCAAATCAATAAAACTAGAACACTCTCTCACACCATACACACACACACACAAAACTCAAAATGGCTTAAAGACTGAACAAGAGACAAGACTAAATGTGTAAGCCTCTGCACAGCAAAGGAGACCATAAACAAAATGAAAGTACAATTTACAGAATAGAAGAAAATATTTACAAATGATGTGACTGACAAGGCCTTAACTTCCAGAGTATACAAAGAGCTCATACAACTCAATAACCAAGAGACAAACAACACAATCAAAATTCAGCAGAAGATCTAAATAGACATTTCTGCAGTGAAGACATACAAATGGCCAACAAGCACATGAAAAACTGCTCAGTATCACTAATTATCAGAGAAATGCAAATCAAAACTACCGTGAGGCATCACCTCACACAGGTCAGAATGGTTATCTTTAAAAAAATCCACAAATGAGAAATGCTGGAGAGGGTGTGGAGAAAGGGGGACCCTCCTACCCTGTTGGTGGGAATGTAGTTTGATGCAGCTGTTATGGAAAACAGGATGGAGATTCCTTAAAAAGCTGAAAATAGATTTATCCTATGTCCAGCAATCCCACTCCCGGGCATATATCTCAGGAACTCTAATTTGAAAAGACATCTGCACCCCAATGTTCATAGCAGCACTATTTACAACAGCCAAGACATGGAAGTAACCTAAATGTCCATCAACCGATGACTGGATAAAAAGTGGTGTGTATATGTATACACACACACACACACACACATATACAACAGAATACTATCAGTCATTAAAAAAGAAAAAATAATGGTATTTGCACCAATAGGGATGGGACTAGAGATCATCATAGTAAGTGAAGCAAGCTAGAAAGAGAAAGATAAATACCATATATCATTTTTATGGGACATCTTTAAAAACAGTACACAAATGAGGTTATTTACAAGACAGAGACAGACTCACAGACATAGAAAACAAATTTATAGTCACCAGGGTGGAAAAAGGAGGGGAGAATGGAGACATAAACTGGGAGTTTAGGGTTTGCAGAGACCACTATACACAAATTAGATCAGCAACAAGGTCCTACTGTACAGCACAAGGAACTCTACACAACATCTTATAACAGCACATAATGAAAACGGATATGAAAAGGAATATATATATGCATAACTGAATCACTATTGTACACAAGAAATGAACACACATTATAAATTGACAGTACTTCGATTTAAAAAAATTTTAAATATCTTCTTAAGAATGTTTGGAGTAGAATGGGAAACAACGTTTATTTACATTTGGTATTATGTACTTTAAATTTTGTACTACGTGCAATCATACTTTAAAAGTGTAAAAAAACACTGAAAATTATGTTGAAAGGAATATTTAATCAGATGAAGAGTTAGATATTCATATTATTTATTAACTGAAAAAAAACAGAGTGAAAAATAATATGCATTGTATTATGATCTGACTAAGAAATTACTTCCAAATCTAATATTTACTTATGTCTTCACCTCTAAAACTAAAAATTTTACTTTCTTCCTATAGTATTATCAAAAATAAATGGAACATGTAAGTGACCAGACATAAAACAAGAAGTTTACTTTTCTGGAAAGTGCAGGTGCATTTCAACAGGTATGATGCAGGTGTCAGTAGACTCAGAGGTCCTAGCTTGCAGACCTTCTAATTCTTGATGTCCCATGTCACATCACCATCTTCAATTCTTTGCTATGTAAGCCCTTTTGTGTCCAGTATCTACTCCCTGGTACACAGCCAAGTAGCAGTTATAAAGCTGACGCCAGTGACATGATAAATGAAACTAGACCGTATCCTAATATTTCCAGCTGTTTATTCAAGACATATTTGTAGTTTATCCTAAATTGGGGCAAAATTTAAAATGGGCCTTTATGACTTACTGGGCACTCCTGCCACACCTTTAGAATGTTTCTACATTTTTTAGCCAGCAAGAAGGTTTCAAAGTCACATCTGAGATAAATTTCAGGCACTACAGAAAGTGTAGGACACACTCTGCTTCCCACTTGTACACTGGTTAGCATGGCAGACTCCGTTTGTGCCCCACCCTTAACATTTCCATACAAACCAGCCAAATTTCACTGCCACCACCTGCATTTCTTTATTTCAGGATTTGTCTTTCCTCTACTTCTCCACCACCACCAAGATGTGCCAAAAAAATGAACATTCCCCAGGCACAGATTTCAACTAAAGACTGATACAAGGAAATAAGGAAGATGAGGCAAAAACTAATAAAGAACAGACAAAAAGAAAACAAAAAGCAAGACAACAGATTTAAGCCCAAGCATACCAATTATCACTCTATAAATGCTCTAAATAGCCCAATCAAAAGGTAAAATTTTTTATTGTGAATAAAGCAAGCTCAACAATATGACCCCAACAGAATCCTACTTTAAATATGAATGTAATAAGCCAAACAGAGAAAGACAAATATTGCATGATTTCAATATATATTGAACCTAGAAACGAACAAACAAACAAACAAACATACCAAAACAGGAACAGACTCACAGATACAGAGAACAAACTCATGGTTCATCGGTTGGGTGAAACAGGTGGAGGGTATTAAGAGGTACATGCTTCTGGTTATAAAATAAATAAATGATGGGGCTGTAAAGCACAGCATTGGGGATACAGTCACTATAACACTGTAATTTTGTATGGCAGCAGACGGTAATTTGAAATAGTGTGGTCATCATCCAGTAATGTATTTAAATGTCAAATCACTATGTTGTCTACCTGAAACTCATGTGGTATCGTAGATTAATTACCCTTCAACAACAACAAAAAATAATCCACTGAATCAGCCTTCAGAAGCTGGTCAATGACAAGAAATGACCAACAGGTGGCAGTATATCCACATGCAAAGAGGTCAGCGGAACTGATTTCCAGTCTCTTCAAATGTTTTTCCTCTCCCTATTCAAAAACAACAGAATATCCAAACTCAAGCATCAGTATCCTGACCACACCACAGTGTCTCCTGTGCCTGTGTAAGCTTCAGAGATCCCTAATTAGGAACTCTGCTACCAACTCAAAGCAGAATGTCTCAAAATGGTTTGTTCCTGATATCCTTATAGTTAATTAATTGATTTGCCAAAAGCAAAAACCACGTTTTAAGAAATTAGGGAGCATCACTGCATCTGAGATTTAGCTATTAATAATTTAATAGTTCATGTTCAATTAATGGAGTCATTAAATTAAGAATTTATTCCTAGTATTTATCAAGTGAAAAAAATTACCTTATGTCCACAGATCTTCCTCTCCAAAAATATTTTTTTTAATAAAAAGAATTGTCTATTATGAGAATAAAACTGTGAGTGGAAAATAATTGAGAACAACAACAAAAAAATCCAAAGTCACTTTTGAAAGATCTATCCTGTTTCATTGGACAAAAATAAGATTAAATTATTGCCTTTCTAAAGACAGAGTACATCCATTAGAAGAGATTTGCCAGTAATGTAAGCACAAAAAAAAAAAAGGAAAGAAAGCAAGCAAGCAAGCAAAGAAGAAAGAAACCACTCAAAAAAGAGAGGCTAAGGGTGAAAGTTCCTATCCACATGTATTATATGGGGTAAGAAATTGGAATATCATTCTTATGGCAGCTCAACCAGATGCCACTGAACATTCGAATTTTAGCCACAACTCCCTTACTCATTTCCATATCCAACAAGCAAGTTTCAAAGTGGTGTATGGCACCCTCCACATACATATGTAGACATTCTCCAGGGAATCTGAACGAATGAGGCCGTGCGGGTTCTGCTGTCCGTGGAAACCACACGCCTGGTGCTGCAATCATAAGAGCTCTGCTTTAGTTTTGTGGAGACTTTCAGGTATCATCCGTTGGTTCAAGTCAGAACCCATCAATCCAATTACCCTTGACATCAAGATTCTCTACTTGACAACCTAACTAGGTCCTGGACTAGAGCTGTCCAAAGTAAATATTTTTGTAAGATCTTTGGGCAGTTGCTCAGCTTCCTCTCATGACATTTCACATACATGGACAACGTTCAAATACTCACAAGTCCACTTTGGTGAATGTTCAGCTTACTTACACACACACTCACATTTGTCCTGCAGAGATGGAAAGAAATGGTCACCTGACCTCATCCTAGACTTGATGATGGCCAGTAACCTGCCATGTAGTCTCTTTCCCAGTCATATGGGCAATCAGACAGTTGGATGATTTGGTGTAATACAGTTTTACGCCAAACAAATTGACCTCCAAAAATCTGGCAAATCACACTTTTTTCCCAATTCAAAGGTGACTTGTTAATCCTCCATGCCACACCTTCTTTCTTTCATTTGTCAAGACAGTGACAGGTTATTATTTCACTGATTTCACACAAAGCACTTGCCTTCTAGTCAAGTGTATTTGGGTAATTTATTTGTCCATGGCCACATGAAATATTTAGCTGAAGGGCATTCCAGAGATTACAGAATTCAACTTCTTACTTTACAAATAAGGAAATACAGGTCTCACACAAGCAATATGACTCATGATCATGTAACCATTGGGTGGCAAGCTTCCAGGCTGACAGTAAGGGACATTGGTGTTGTGTTAAATGACCTCAATAAAAATAATATTGATATTTTATTCAGGGTAGAATTAACCCCAACTTAAACTAGATGAAAGTTCACTGACCTTTCCAGCTTCCAAAGTGGATCCATGGTCACAATAATCTGTGTGGCATCATTTTAAGTCTCTGTGAAAGCCCCCACTTAGGAATATATACAAACACCTGATCACCTGACTCGCCTACCATCTGGCAATGTCTGATATGCATGATTTCAACAGCATCACTTTGTAAGCTTAAGGCTTTATCACCTGATAGATTTGGAATGCAAACACACCTGGGAGGTATGTTACCAGCCAGTCAACACTCAGTAACTCTTCAAAATGAAAGAACTCTTTTCTACTAAACAGCTATTTCTTAATTCATTGATTTATTTGATTATGCATTTAATAAGTACCTGTTTCTATAAGACTTGCCAAGAGTTGGTGGAATTTATGCAAATGAAAAAGAAAGGAGTGCTGTCTTCAGATTTCACAGTCTAGCAGAGGAAAGGGGGATTTAATAGTCTGTGATGTGTCATAGAATCTAGGTATACAACCTTCTCTCCTCAGCTCCACAGCCCAGGCAAAGCATTTAGTCGTAGCCTATTTGCAAATATAAAATAAAGCTCAGAAGTGGTATGAATATAGCCTTGGGGGGAAGAAAAGAGTGGAGGATGAACTCCCCTTTCCAGGGAGCTGGGCCCAGAGATTAGACACCCTGTGAGCAACTCATCCCAGAGAAGGCGGGGACCAGACAGAAGCAGCATAGGGCAAAGAGGTCAGAGATGGGACAGGGGAGAGGAAAAGGAAACTCTTCCAAAACAGAAAGCTGAGTGGCTCCTGGAAGTTGTAAGGGCCAGAAAATGAGAGGACAGAAGGAGAATATGCACTTTGAATTTGAATTTGATAGGCTGTCATTAAATGTGAAAAAGCCAGCTCCTTTCTTTGAAGAATTGACAAATTTTTTTTCAAAAGCAAAATGTTCACAAAAGATGTATGAATGCCTATTAACATATGAGAAAGATGTTAAAAACAAATCTGCATTAAAATAAAAAGGCATCATTGATCTATCTAAGTGGCAAACGTAGCAGGAGTCTCACAAAGAGCCTCTGTCCCCGCCCCAATTCCAGCCCTAAGAGGTTCACTGCTCCAACTAAGAGTTTCTGCTGCATGAATTTGTGGTTAACCTGCAGCCTCCACCGTCCCAGTTAGAAATGACCTGCCAGGGATGCTTCTGGTACAAGTATAGACCCCAAGTGCTTAACATGAAGTTCACCTTTACATCATCAGTATGGGAATGATGGAGGTTTATAGAAGTAAAAGACCCATTGCTATTTGGGGGTTTGTGAGGATGAACACAGCATATTTTAAGGTTTGTGGCCTTCAGACAAATCCTCCCCCCACCAAAGGTGTCGAGGTCCTCAGGAAATCGAGTCAGCCTCACCGCATACAGCCCACCTGCTACAGACTTACATCACGCCGTCTGCATGAGGGTCCTCATGAGAGCCTAGCCATCTGCTTGTACTCCATGCAGATTTTCCAGTTAATGGATTCAAGAACTACTAGGATTTCTACAATGTTAGACTACCTGGCTGAGCTGTGAACACAAATAAACCATGAAAATGTTTCCCCATGTTTACTCAAAAAAAGAAAAAAAAGAGAGAGTAGTATCTAAAGAAGAAAGGCTACATCCTGGATCAGAAATTTTAATTTTGACAATTTATCTTTAACAGAATTGAATGCCCTCGTGGGCCTACATTTCAAAGGAGAAGCCTAACTGATATTGGGTGCAAATGTTCAGCTATACTAGAATTTTATGAGAACTCTTACCAGTTTTGCTAGTACAGAGATTACAAAGCTACATAGTTCTGAGTGGCTTGTCTGTATTTTTAGGGTATGATTTTGCAGAACTTTAGGTTTTTTCCAGAGACACATATGTTGTTTTACAAGAGAACTGCCTGCATTATGGTATTGTAGAAAACTCAGTTTCAGCACCAGCTTTATTCAGACCTAGTCTAAGTTCTTCAGTATTTTCTGTTACAGAGTAAAACCAATCTAAACTGAGAGGTTAAATAAACTTTATTTCTACTAAACACTTAAGAATTATTTTGTCAAAGCAAATCATTGCCCATTTTTATTTTTACTTTAAGAAATAAGAAAGAGTTGGAGTGAAATATTTGAAATAAACAAAAAATAGAAAATAACATTTTAAAATACAGATTATATTAATAGAAGTAGAATATATGATCTCAAAATTCTCACAATTATGCTAAATTAAATGTAAATTCTAGTATATACTATATATTAAAAAAACAAATATTTTGAGTCAGTTTAAATTTTTTTTTACTTCCACAAGGAAGATGACATTCATTACAATAATAATACAGGTTTTTCCCTTAGAAGTAGTCTATAGGTAGCATACTTGAGATTATTTTCCTTATGAAAATGTCAAAATATTAAGGAGAAAACAATATTTACCAATATTGGCCACAGAGAATAGACTTTACTAAGTTGGCTTCTTCATTTAAACCTTTTTCTGTAATGTGTCTAAGACATCACTAATCCTTTAAAAATGTCAAATCCTAATCAAATTTTAATTCTGGTAAAGTAAGTTACTAAAAGTTATCAATATTGAAAGTTATTAAATTTCCACTGTGATAAAACAAAATAGGAATAAAAATTAAACAGTCCCGCATAAAATAAAATGTTTATTTAACAACTAGAGCTTACACTGCTCAGTAAGTGTTTTACTCTCCTCATTGAGATGACTGAAGATTTCAGAACTAGGCTTCTGTCAGTTTTCTACCTCTCAATCTCAAAAGGCTTTTGTTTCTTGATTCCTCCTTCAGTCTTTCCTGTCTGTGAAGAAAAAAGTGATCCCTATCAATCCCAAGACTAATATCAGTCCTTTTGATTTTGTCTACCCCATGTCTCCTCCAGAATCTTGCTCTTTTAATCATCTCCCTTCTGCTTAAATGTTCAATTGCTTTAATCTCATTTGTCTCTCTTTCCATGAACATTATTGTTCTTAAGTTTAAGAGATAATGTTGTTCCATGAAACTTACCTGTGTTTTGTGTATTCAGATACCCTGCTGTAAAATGTATCTCTTACTATGACTCACAGTAAAAAAAAAAAAGCTTGAAAGTTACTAAACTAATCTTGTGCCTTCATTTCATAGATGTGAACATTGAGCCCACAGATCTGATCTATCAAAATTCACTCACTCAGTAATAGAACCCTCGGCCTTTCAATTCTCTCTATGGACAGAGCTTTTCTTTACTTTTCAAACTATGTCATGACATGGTGTCACTTAGTGACGACCATTTGTCATTATCTTAGGGTTATCTGTCAATAGACCCTTTATGTTAATATTAACTAAAAACTCAAGTTACTGGTTCCAAGCAAGGTCAGAATTCTGGACCAAAACTATTAACATCTCCATTTTGTTCATGTGCATCTCTTTTATTATGGGTCCATGAAGTGCCATTTATTTTCAGTCACCTTCTCCCTTTCTAGGTCATACCTCAGATAATGGTATCTGTCTTGGAGATCAGACTCCATCTTATCTTGGGTGTCTGACTGTAGAGGAGAAGGCAAATGTGTGTATTTTCCCAGTTTTCTAGGATGTTCTTTGTCCTGTGGGGTGACATATTGGAGACACTTGGCAAAAATGTGCGCTGTTGGGAAAGTAACAGGACTTGCCTTACCTGTGTGCAGGCTGGAAATGAAGGTCAGTGGTGGGCTTGGCAGTGGCAGCCGCATAGGCTTACTGAGCCGTCCTCCAGCAGGGGGCAGCACTTCCTTTACTGCTAGTGGAAGGGAGGGAGAGAGTGTGTGTGTGTGTGTGGCCTTCCAGTACCTTTGCAATAACTGTAGTATGTGCTTTACTATGTTAAAGAGCTCCTCCTTTCACTCTTGAAATAATTTGATTTCTTTGAAGTTGATTTTTGAATTAAATTAGTTGTATTCAAAGAAGTTTAAAAACCCTCCCGTCTTTAGTAACAACTTTACCATGATTTATCATCATGTTTGTTTAAGGACCATTTAACATTGTTTTTGTAATAGAAGAGAAAACATTTTAACTTTCAAAAATAAATTTATTATTTTCTAGTTATGCATTTATTACATTTATTTTGAAGTAAAACCTGTAATCTTTAATCACTTAGAATAATCACTGTTAACATTTTTCTATATGCAATTTTTTAATGTATAAATAAATTTTTTAAGTATACAGCTAGACTGAAGCAATATGCTGTATACCAGAAATTGACACAACATTGTAAACTAACTGTACTTCAATTTAAAAAAAAAATCTCCTAGAAGAAAACATAGGCAAAACATTCTGTGTAATAAATCTTAGCAATGTTCTCCTAAGGCAGTAAACCCAGACAATAGAAATAAAAGTAAAAATAAACAAATGAGACCTAATTGAACTTATAATCTTTGCACAGCAAAGAAAACAATACACAAAACAACATGACAACCTATAGAATAGGAGAAAATATTTGCAAATGATCAAACTGACAAGGGCTTAATTCCCAGGATATTAAAAAAAAAAAAAAGGTGATACAACTTAATAACAAAAAAACAAACAGTCCTATCCAAAAATGGGCAGAAGACCTAAACAAGTAATTCTCCCATGAAAGCAAACAAATGGCCAATAGGCACATGAAGAAATGCTCAGTATCGCTAATTATCAGAGAAATGCAAATTAAAACTACAATGAGGCATCACCTCACACCAATCAGAATGGTCATCATTCAAAAGTCCACAAATGATAAATGCTGGAGAGATTGTGGGAAAAAGGGACCCCTCCTACAGTGCTGGTGGGAATGTAGTTTGTTGTAGCTATTATGAAAAGCAGTATGGAGATTCCTTATAAAACTTAAAACAGGCCTAACTTATGACCCAGCAATCCCACTCCTGGGCATACATCTGGAGGGAACTCTAATTCAAAAAGACACATGCACCCCAATATTCATAGCAGCACTATTTACTATAACCAACCTAAAACGTCCATCAAAAGATAACTGGATAAACAAGCTGTGGTATATTTATATAATGAAATACTACTCAGCCATATAAAAGAATAAAATAATGTCATTTGCAGCAACATGGATGGACTTGGAGATCATCAGTCTAAGTAAAGGAAGTCAGAATGAGAAAGAAAAATACCATATAATATCACTCATATGTGGAATCTAAAAAAAGAAAAAAGACACTGATGGACTCATCTTCAAGACAGAAAGAGACTTGCAGAGATAGTAAACAATCTTATGGTTTCTGGGGGAAAGGGGATGGGGAGGGACAAATTGAGAGTTTGAGATATGCAAACATTAACTACTATATATAAAAATAGATTAAAAAAACAAATTTCTTCTGTATAGCACAGGGAAATATACTCAATATCTTGTAGTAATCTATAATAAAAAATGTGAAATGAATATATTTGTGTATATGTATGACTGAAACATTATGCTGATCATGAGAAATTGACAAATTGTAACGGTATAATTTTAGAGAAGCTTAATTGACCAAAAAAAAAAAAGTCAAGGAGAAGAAAAAATATATATATATATGTATGTATATTCAGCTAGATTCCTAGTCTTATCACTTAATGTGTAAGGGGAATGATTTTTTTCCCTCAGCCACCTTCTGGCAGGTTGATGCATTGGGAGTCTCCCTGGGCCTCTCCATCACCTCTCAGTGTGGAGACTGTCCGCACTTCCTACTAGAACTTTGGTGTTCTTGTGGCTTTAGTTACTGTCTCTATGTTGGGATCCAAATCTGCATCTCTAGTCCCTAAGGCTTTTTTATATTCTTCTAACTGCCTGTCAGAAATTTTCAACTGGATGTTTTATAGGCACCTCTTCATGTCAAACTTTACTCTCCCCTGGGGCTTTAAGCATGACCTACAAACTTTTTGCAACCACGTTGGTGTATTTCTCTCTTGTCACCTTACTGTCCTACATAGATCTCTCCCACCCATTCTGGGCTGGTTTCCTAGCTTCTGAGCATCTCCTTCCTTCACCTTGGCCTGGCTACTCAGACATCAGCTTTCAGAGCCTGATCTCTGGGAAATGTTTTTGAACTCCTCTTTGACCTCCTTAAGACTGGGTCAAGTGCTTCAATGTACCCTGTGATACCTTTTTCCAGCATAGCTTTTGTCACTTCAAAATTGTATTATTGTTGCCTGTTTACTAGACATAAACTTCTTATTCACAACTTCCTAACACTTAGTCTGGGGCCTGGCACTTAGTAGGGATGTAATAAAAATTGGTTGGATAAGTGAGCAGTACTATGAAATGTCCTCAGTTCTAATTAGCTGTAATTAGTCTTCTACAACATTATTTTTAATGTCTTTGATGGTATTGGCATTTAATAGCATAAAGGTTCACCCAGTGTTTGGGCATTTTCCTTTCTTTTTTTGAGTACAGCACGAATGGGTTTTCATAGTTCAGTGTTCAGAAGAAGCCTCCCCTTTGCTTTCTCATGGGAGCCTCAGCTGAGCTTAACATGCCTGGGTGGTGTGTCTGATTAGGGTAACAGAACTGGAGCTGTTACCCAGCTCCGCTGTGTCCTGCTTTATTGCCCTATTCAGCTGCTTAAATGGCTCTTATGAGAACTTCATACAGGCTTCTAATTATTTTTTAACTTACCTGCCCTCAGACTCAATGGAGGTTAATTTAACAGTCTCATCCTCTCCCTACAGGGTGCTGTTAGCTAATAATATGTTTGAAAAGAATTCTCTAACCTAACAACCTCCCCATATCTGTTGAACTTTGTTACTGAGACATTTGTGGAGCTGGCTCTTATTTGTGATCTCCTCTTAGTATTTTGCTAATGCCATGGTAAGGAATTGGCCCTTGTGTACAGAATGAGGTACATTTCTTTTGGCGGTTTCTGACTGGCTGGCAGTATCTGGCACATAAAAAGCGGCTTTTACCCCCACTCCACACTTCTCTAGCCATTCCTTTCCTGGTTCTCTTGTTTCCTGAATATGTATTTCCCAGGTGCTCTTTTGGACCTTGTCTTCTCATCATCTTCATCTTAAAACAATTGCAAAGATTATTGACAAATTTTACTTCTTGGTTATCATCTCAGATTGCAGTTGCTTCTTGCATATCCCATAAACCTGAGAGTGAGGCTTGGATAACTCAGGTACCTTATACGTCAACTGATTGAGCAGGGCTCTTTCCCCTCCCTTCACTGAAGTTCTGAGTTGCTCCTGTATTTGGAGTTTTTGAAGACTGTCACTATCACTGCTGTCATCTGGGCTCTGAACCTGGCCAGATCATGCCAGTTTTATTTCCCATAACATCTCCTGAATATCTCTATGCTGCACACACTACCACCGTCGGTTCAGGAATGAATTTCCTCTGACCTGCTCACCACTCTTCCATCTGACCCCTTCCTCCAGTGCCTCGTGAAGGTGCACATTCACAGGGAGCCTCGGGTGCTTGTCTTTCTAGCTCTGCAATGCTAACCACCTGTTGCAAATTGCATGGCCCTTAACATTCCTACCAGTTCTGCCCCTCTTTATCAGGACCTGGCAGTGCCTTTTCATGTGAAATCTCTGATTGTAAAACTTAAGCACCAGATGAAGATCTTTTGAAACTTTCTTTCAAAATTGTTCCAAGTTTAAATAGACCCTTGGCTTTCAGCTATTATCTGCTGTTTAAAAATAGTGCAGTGTTTTTTGACTGGAGACTGTGGGCTCTTAAATACAGGTGCACCTCTAGAAAGATCCAAGAATCATTTGGAATTGTTGTGACCTTGTCGACAGTCTTAAGTGAGTAGGCCATGGGACCAAGGTTCACAATAACTTGCATGTGTGTGAGGTGGGAAGTAAATGTACACATGTGCCAGTAGCATGAGAAAGTATTATGAACAATACGCACGCGCGGGCATAATAAAAGGACACGTGCATACGCCCGAGAACGCGCTTCACCCGCTTGTACTGCAATAAACTGCTGTTTTGCTCCATGTCAGCTCCTCACGCATCACGTCAGCTCCTTGTGCATTTTTCCACTTGGGCAGCTCACCTCCTCGCACCCCTCTCCAGCCTCCCACGGCTGACAGACCTAAACCAGTATTTCTCAGATTATTTCTAAGGCTGTAGTTTTGCTCATGCTACTTCCCTGTACCCCAAAACTATTTGTATTCCCGCTGCTTTCAGAATGTTTACGTAAGTTCCAGATAGCCTGGCATTCTGGGTGCATTACATATTGGCTATGTTTCCAACCTCATAACCTGCCATTTTACACCATATTCCTGGTATACCTCCTGTCACAGCCAGATAGGTGTATCTGAGGCCCGCTGGTCTGGGGTGCCCTGTTCATTCCCTCTCCCAAACCCTTCATCCTCTACATCATAAACTCTTCAGTTCCAGCTCCATCATAAGCATTCTCTGGCATGCCCAGATGAAAATAATACCACACTTATCACCTCTAACACCTAAAACTTTGTACATTGGATGATAGTTTTCTTCTGTGCACTGCTCCTACTCACTGGATGTTCTCACGGCAGGAATTTATATCCCTACAGCACCCAGCACATAATAAGCACTTGCTATTCTATTGATGAAGAAATTGTCAGTTAATCAGTTTCCACCTGTGATCCACCTGTTTGTAAGTTGAGAGTACTGTGGATTCATTGGTTTAGCTCCACACTGTGAAAGTCTTCTTTGTGGAAAAACTTGTTCATAAAGGCGAAATTTCCCTTAGCTCACCATGATTCTGTTCCTCTAAACTTCTAACTCATTTTGAAGTTTACAGATAGGGCATGAGAGTCAAAGTGAGCCTGTGGACATATATATTTTTACTTGATAAGTTGTAGAAATTTACCGGTATATTGAGAAGATGATCCGACTAGGACTCAGAATACAGACCTAAATTTGAGTTCTACGTTTCCACCTAAGCTTAGATAAGTCATTTAAAATCTCTTGGTCTTAGTTTCCTCTATAAGGAAAAGGTTGCATAAGATAGTTTCAGGTATCAGTTTGGAATGAAAAAGCCTATATAAATGCTTTTGACCAGGAGGCTGCAAACTGTTTTCTTTAAAGAACCAGATAGTATTTTAGGCTTTGTTAGCAATAGAGTGTTGCAGCTCCTCGACTCTGCTATTTGTAGCTTGAAAGTGGCCATAAACAATATGTAAACTAGCATTTCACTATTTTATGAGAACATTACTATATAGTTTCATTTTTATGAAATTATAAAACAAGCAATACTTATCTGTGCTTAAAAAAAGCTCAAAATGATGTCTGCCTTTAGGATGGTGGGTGTGGGGATTGACTAGGCAGGGACATGAGAGAGATTTATAGGGTGATGGTAATGTTCTCTATCTTGATAGTGGCTTGGATCATATAGGTTGAACTCAAGTAATGGTACACTGGAGGTTTGTGTATTTCACTGAATATAATTTGCTTTCTCAATTTTAGTTAATATGCATGGAGTGTTTAGGGGTAAAGTGTATGGACATCTGCAACATGAAATGCATTAAAAACAGATGGTAAATAGATATAAGATAAATACAGTAGGCTACTGTAGAATCTAGGTGGGTTTATGGATGTTCACTTACATTTCTTCTAACCTTTCTATGTATTTGCAAACATTCCTAATTAAATGTTGCAGAAAAAATAATAAAGGAATATATTGATATATTCCTCGTCTGCCTTCTACCAGTCAAGGATTCTTTCCTGCAGATAATGATTGCTTGTCAGTTTTCCTACCAGTGCTTTTCCAACACATTTATGTACGTCTGTCTGTATATGTCTGTATGTGTGTGTGTGTGTATATGGGTCTATGTGGAATATGTAGGAATCATTTTCTTTTCCAATTTTACATGAGTAATAGGAAGAATGTATGTTCTTGAACTTATTTTTTCCCACTTAATGTCTTGATTGTGTTTCCCTGTCTCTCTCTATATATATTATACATGTATATCTCCTTTGAATCATTGCAAAATATTTCACAGTGGAGGGATATATTTCCAAGATTATATACATATGTATTTCTTGGTGATATATATTTAGATTTTTCCATTTTTCTCTCACAAATTGCTGCAGTGCAATTTGTAAAAGAAAAAACTATTTCTCTAGGGTAGACACTGAGAAATGGAACCACCAGTTTGTAGTATATGTTTATTTTTATATTAATAGATTGTCCTCCTGTAAAGCTGTACCAGTAGTCCCTCCAGGAGAGATAAAATTACCTGTTTCTTTTGAACTTTCTGAGCATTGATTATCACTTGTTTTTTTTTTTTGTTTTTTTTTTGCTAATTTGATAGGATGCTGGTATCTGGTTGGGTTAATTTGCAGTGTCTGGTGACTGCAGCTGAGCATATTTTTATGCTTGCACCATTTCCATTTCTTTACAGTCATGTGCTCATCTTCTTGCTCTCTTTTGTCTTATATTTTCTTTATTTTAGAAATTGTACTTGTTTTAAATTAATATTTTCATTATGGACTTTTCCTAATCATTTATCCCCAAATATTTTGCATGATCTGCCATTCCTCACTATTTCAATTGCCAAATGTGTTGCATGTAAAACTCCATTTTATATGGATCCTTTCCTAGACACTGTTTTGTTTTGTTAATTTCTACCTCCGTTCTGTGCCAGTATCACACTGTAGTATGTAAGCTCTATGTAAGTGTTCGTAAAATAAAACAAATGTGTGAAGTTTGTGTGAGTACCGTCTCTCCAATTTTGGCTTCTATGTAGTATCAGCTTTATAAAAATCATTTAGGTAAATTTGTAGAAAAGGAAAATATATGTAGAAAAATAATGTATTCCTTCAAAATTGGGAGAACCAACTAAAGGCATTTGGACATTAGAGATAGAGCTCTATTTATTTTTTCGAAGAACTCCTGATTTGAAAATGTTAACCAGCTCTTACTTAGATGGTACCAGTAGGTCTTACTGGTTTCTCTTCTCGCCGTTGCTTTATATATTTTTCTTGTATCAGATTTTTTAAAAGAAAACTTTAAAAAATGAAAAATATACAATTACATTAAATTTCTGGAATTTAGTTTATGAGATTTGTCCTTTTTCTCATGTTAGACAGATAACATTTAAGAAAGTTTTCTCCCTCCAACCAAAAAAAATATATATATATATATATATATATGCCTCTAGAGGGCAGCATTACTCATACAACAGATATGAGAAATAAAAAAAGAATTCCACGGTCCAAGAAGTTTAAGAAACAAAAGATAAACAAGCTATCACAAGTTTCTTTCTTGTAAGATGTCTCAGAATCTTTAACATATTATTGTGCATTATGAATCATCAATAGGCCACTATTATGGTACACAGTGTTTCTTCAAACTTAATCACAGAAACCTTTCTTCAAGGACCATCTCTAGTGACTACTCCTACAGAATCCATTTGGAAACACTCTAGTAGACAAATTCTCTAGTTGGCAAGTTTCAATTCCTTTTTTTATTCATAGACTTGCTCCTCGGATTTTTAAAACAGGTCTTTAGACATCCCCCTCTATTCACAGATCATGACTGAGAATGGAATAAGAATTTACCTTCATTTATTTTGGGGAAATCAGAAACATGGAGAACTTACTGCTTGGCTTGCTCAAAGGACAACAGCGAAAGAAAGAAAAGAAGACAAAAGAAAAAGCAGGAAATAAAGAGAGAGAGAGAGAAAGGCTGGTGCTATAACTAGTTGAGGGACCCCAGCTTTAAAAACCAAAGAGTGGTTGAGGTGTGCATAATAAAACATTTCCATATTTACCCAAACTCAGAATATTAAATACTTGAACTCCATTAACCTCTCCACAGTCCATGTCAGCTGACATTAAATTTCCTAATTTAAAGATCTGTTGTAAGCCTGATGAGATCTCTATAGATGAGATGTCCTTTAACTTGTGAGAGAGCGCTTAAACAAAATACTCCCCTCTTTTGTTGTCATTTGGTCTTTCACTGAAATGATGAAAGCAGTTTTAGAGTATAGACATGCCCCCACTCCCCAAGTACTCCTGCAGAATACTCGGAGAATAATGGGGGATGAGCCATGACTTCAAATGTAATACATGTGTCCAAATGTTTGATTCCTAAATAGCCTTTATCCATAAGCAGTGTTTGAAATGTTCTTTTTTCTTTTTAATTTTGCATGACTATGAGGCATGCCACAAAGACAATGCAAGTACAGGCATACCTTGGAAACACTGCAGGCTCAATTCCAGACTACCATTATGAAGCCAATGTCACAACAAAGCAAGTCACAGGAGTTTTGGGGTTTCCTAGTATATATAAAGGTATAGTTATAATATACTCTAGCCTGTTAAGTGCACAATAGCATTATGTCTAAAAAATATACACACCTTAAACAAAAAATACTTTATTGTTAAAAAATGCTAATCACCCACTGAGCTGACAGTGAGCTGTAATCTTTCTGCTGGTGGAGGGTCTTGCCTCCATGTTGGTGGCTGCTGACTGACCAGGGCGGTGGTTGCTGGAAGCTGGGGTGGCTGTGGTAATTTCTGAAAATTAAGCAGTGAAGTTTGCTGCATCAATTGGCTCTTGCTTTTACAAGTGATTTCTGTCTAATGTGAAATGCTGTTTGATAGCACTCTATCCACAGTAAAACTTTTCAAATCTGGACTCAATTCTCTCAAACCCTACTGCCATTTTATCAAGTTTATGTAATATTCTAAATTATTTTGGTCATTTCAACAATCTTCATAACATCTTCACCAGGAGTAGATTTCATCTCAAGAATCACTTTCTTTGTTCATCCATAAGGAGCAACTCTTCACCCATTCACATTTTATCCTGAGATTGCAGCTAATTCAGTCACATCTTCTTGCTCCACTGCTGATTCTCATTCTCTTGCTATTTCCACCACATCTGTAGTTCATTCCTCCACTGGAGGTTTAAACTCCTCAAAAAGTCATCCAAGAGGATTGGAATCAATGTCTTTCAAACTCTTGTTAATGGTGATTCTTTGACCTCTTCCCAGAAGTCACAAATGTTCTTAATGGCATCTAGAATGGGGAACGCTTTCCAGGTTTTCACTTTACTTGGCACAGATTCATCAGAGGAATCTCTACCTATGGCAGCTGTAGCCTTGCAAAATATATCTTAAATAATAAGACTTGAGCGTTGTAGTCACTCTTCCCATGGGCTGCAGAACATATGTTTTGTTAGCAGGCACATAACATTAATCTCCATCAGAGCTCTTGGGTGATCAGTTGCATTGCCAACGAGCAAAAATATTTTGAAAATAATCTTTTTTTTTTTTTTCTGAGGTCTCAACTGTGAGCTTAAAGTATTCAATAAGCCATGTTGTCAATAGATGTGCTCTCATCTGGGCTTTGTTGTTCCATTCACAGAGCCCAGGAGAGCAGACTGAACATAATTCTTCAGGGCCTGATGGTTTTCACAATGGTAAATAAGTACTGGTTTCAACTTAAAGTCACCAACAATGTTAGACCCGAATGAAAGTCCTAGATGGCATCTTCCAATATAAGGCTGTTTCATCAACACTGAAAATCTGTCGTTTAGTGTAGACACCAAAATGAATTCTCTTATTGAGATCTTGAGGCAGACTTCCTGCATTTTCTCCATCAGCCTTTATTGTTTCCCCTTGTACTTTTGTGTTATGGAGATTGTGTCTTTCCTTAAACCTCATCAGCCAAACTCTGCTAGCTTCAGCCTTCTCTTCTGCAGCTTTCTTACCTCTCTCAGCCTTCAGGGAATTAAAGAGAACTAGGGCCTTGCTCTAGATTAGGTTTTGGATTAAGGGAATGCTGTGGCTGATTAGATTTTTTATCTAGAACAATAAAGCTTTCTCTGTATCAGCAGTTATCCTGTTTCACTTTCTTATTATTTGTGTATTCACTGGAGTAGCACTGTTAATTTCCTTCAAGAACTTTCCTTTGCTCACAATTTGGCTCATTTGCACAAGAGGCCTAGCTTTCAGCCTATCTTAGCTTTAGCATGTCTTCCTCACTGCACTTAATTGTCTCTAGTTTTTGATTTAAAGTGAGAGACATGCAACTCTTATTTTCACTTGAACACTGGGACCACTGTAGGGTTTTTAATTACCCTGATTACAATATTGTTCTGTATTAAGGAATAGGCAGGCCTGGAGAGAGGGAGAGAGATGGGGGAATGACCAGTTGGTGGAGCAGTGAGAACACACAGCATTTACCAATTGTTTGACATCTTAAATGGGTGTGGTTTTTGGCACCCTGAAACAATTGCAATAGTAACATCAAAGATTACTGATCACAGCTTACCACAACAAGTATAATAATAATGAAAATTTTTGAAATATTACAAGAATTACTAAAATGTAACACAGAGACATGATGTGAGCAAATGCTGTTGGGAAAGTGGCACCAACAGACTTACTTAACATAGTTGCCACAAGCCTTTAATTTGTTTAAAAAAATGCAATATCTGCAAAGCACAATAAAGAAAAGTGCAAAACTAAAACAAGGTGTCCCTGTAGCTTTAAGCAGTTCATTCCAGGTTTCTTGAGTCATACATAAGCCCTCTTTGTACTGCTCCTGTGACATTAATAATATCAAAAAAAAGAAAAAAATGCTAAAAAGGCTATACTCTTTGGTCTCAAGTCATCAAAATATTTTAACCAAGTATATAACCAACTCTCAAAGTTTAATTTCCAATACATTAACTATTGGCTGCATGTGATTAGTGAACACTTGAAATGGGACTACCATTACTGAGGAATTGAATTTTTATTTAATTATAATTAATTTTATCTAAATTTAAAAGCTGAGGCAATGTAAATTATCTATCTACAAAAGAAACATTTATTGTTTTCATCTAGTCAGCATCAACTAACTAATCAACTAAAATGACTTTTCTCTACACATCAGTGTAATAATAGAGCAAATCATTTATTGAATTTTTTGCAAAGTACACAAGTTACAGTGATCCCTATGTAAATCATAACTGATAACCAGAGATACTATTTGAATTTTAATTATTATTGAAATTTTTAATTTTAACGTATTTTGAATTAAGTTGTTTTCTTTAACTTTTTGGTCTGGGCAAAAGGGGATAGGGTATAACAAAACTTCTAAATTAAAACACAGGCATTCTACCCAAGCAGAATCAAGTGGAGATGCAGTGAAGATAGCGCTGCCACCGGCACAATGAAGTGAGACTAGGAGAAAACAATGCACCAACTTTAACATGAATAATAATCACAATTAGCTTTGGTAGAGCAAAATTTAAAAACTATTACTTACATAAAAATATTTTAAACAACATGTAGACAATATTAAGAGACATTTTTCAGGAAATACATAGTACATTTTCATAAGAAGTTTCCTAAGTCAAAAGAGAGGCAACAAAGTTATTCACCTGAGATCAGAATTAAATGTCCAACAAACATTTTTAAAAGATTTTTAAAGGATCTGAGCTTATTACTCTCGTGAGCTATAGAATGGCATGGATTCTTGCAAAAAGAAAGGGAGGGAGGGAGAGAGAGATGAAAGAAAGAAAGGAAGGATGGAAGGAAGGAAGGAAATAGGGAAGAAACCATATTTAAGTAGAGAGATGGTAAATAAATTATTTCAATTATAGATATTTTATTAGAAAGTTATGAGGAATATTAAAACAGATATTATAGAAAAAGTAGAAGGCCTTCAATTAAGCCACCAAACATCTGTCCATCATATGGAAAACCTGTCTAACAGTATCAAAACTCAGTAGATTCAAAATATGAGAAATTACTTTTCTTTTAGCTTTAGGTAAGTCATGTGATACAAGAGACATTACCAAAGTACAACTTAAGACACATTTTGTTTGAAAGAACTTCCAAACTTAAGGAGAATTGTCAAATATGTACCTTAAAAAAATCAAAATTGTAGCATGGATTATTTTTCACCTTTTAAACAGCCAAAGAATTTCAGCTATATATTAAAATAATAGTCTCCATCTCAATAGACAGCTCCAGCCATGTTAGGTTAAAAACCTACACTTATTGGACTTTTAAAAGACGAAACTGATATTCCTCTTATTGCTCTGCTCCACTGTATGATATACATAGAGTAGACTTGTGAGGGGGCTAGTATAGCTCAGCGATAGAGTGTGTGTCTGGCATGCACAAGGTCCTGGGTTCCATCCCCAGTGCCATCATCAAAACAAACATACAAACAAACCTAATTATCTCCCCCTCAAAAAAAAGAATGAAAAATGTTTGTGCTCAGCATTCTAAAGCTATGAAAAGTAGCTTGTATTAAGTTGTTAAAACTGATGTGTGTACCTGAAAATAATCAGAATCCTAGCCAGCTTACAAAACTACTGAAAAAATAGAAAACAATACATTTAAATATCTTGTGTTCCTTGCTCAATGGTTGAGTAGAGGAAGAATTTCACAAAGATTTACTGTATTATTAACGCTGATCAAGAAAGTATTTTTTCAATATTCAATAATCAAAGACAAAAATGGCAGTGCTCATGTTTTCTCACTTTTATCTCAGTACAGGTAGACAAGCATGGCCTGAAGTACCAAAGAAAGAGAAATTGTACCTATGACCTAGTTACACAGGTACAGACATTTATGTTGAGATTGAAAGCTTTCATAATTGTGGGAGCCCATGATTGGGTTAACAAATTGTAACAGATCCCAGCCGCTTATCTCCTTAAAGAAGATGTGCCTAGTAACTGCCTTGAGGTTTTAGCAATGACCCAAGTCCCTGGCTATAAACGCTGGGTGTGCCTGCTGTTAGTCTTCTATCCCCAAAACAGCCTTGGGCTGGAATGATAAAGAGCTGCAGACTCAGAGGTGAGAAGGCTGGGTAGCCAATGATGGGAAAGATCCCCTGAGGGGGGCAACCTAAGACAGGCACAGCCACCTGAGTCCAAGTTGTTAGGCAGCTGATTCTCAGATGTTCCGCCCTGATAAGCTGAAAGGCTCAACACCCACGAACATGATTCACCAAAAAGGGTCTTCTGACCTTGAGCCAAAGACCAACAGTAAACAAAGCCTTTGTACTCAGTGTGATCCCACCCTATCCTTCACTAAATTCCTGCATTCCTCCTTTGACTGTACTCAATAAATGTGGGAGATTTGAGAGGCTCAAGGCTCCCAACTCCCTCTCGCTCTCTCGACTTTTCCACAGAGTCTTGAGTAATTTATTCCGTTTCGGTGGGACTTCTGCTGGCCAGAACCCACAACTGGTGACGAACCTACAATAATATGATTTGATAATAAAGATTTTACACTGTTCCCTAACATGAATCAATATGCAGAATATTTTATTTACAAGGCAGAGTGTTGTAAAAATTGGCTGCAAAAATAATCAGAAATAGTTGAACACTTTGTTGTTTTGATCGAGTTTAAAGTTGTTGTTCAACTTATGCCATATTCTTAGGAAATGATGTTAATAACACTGTTGACACAAGAATTAGTGAATTTGCTTAATTTAAGTAGCACAGATTTGAAACTTAAATTTTTGCTTCAAATTCTAAAAAAAGCATGAACAAGTTTTATCATAATAAATAAAAATACTCAAAAGAAAAATTTTTGGCACTTAATTCAGATATTGAAAAGTATAAGTTTCTTTGGAACAACTTAGTCATGTGAATCTACATTTTCAACCATAAATTGTTTGAAGTCCCAACTAAGATCAAGCATTTTGATGAAAATTTGTTGATCCAATCAAGATGTAAAAGATCTACTAGGTTTCAAGGAATTGGTTTAAAGCAGTAAAATAGATAATTTAAAAAATATATATATAAAAATTATTTAATAAATATAAAGTGAACACATAGTTACAAAAACTTGAAAAAGTATTAAAAAAATGTAAAATATCTCAATCCTGTTATATTGTTTAAATGTTAGAATGATAATATCCTGGATATGTCAGATTAAATAAAATACATTAAAATTATATCTAGCCCTTTTTAACTCTTTTAAATGAGGCTACTAGAAATGTTTAAATAACATATGTGGCTCAAATTATATTTCTAACACACAGTGCTATTCTAGGCAAGAGTAACTAAAGATAAACATAATTAAGTTCTTGCAAGAGGAGCACATGCTTTAGAACATCGCTATCAACTACTAAAAATTTACCCTGGAAGTTCACATTACAATAGCCCATCTCACTATCTGCACAACACACAGTGAAAAAGTCTCAGCATCAGAATATAAATTTGCCCAAGAAAGATTCCGTATTTGCAGATGGATGGGTAAAACCATACAGAAGGAGGCAAACTTCAGTAGTATAATGGCTTAAAGTGTCTTTCATAACAAACTAAAACATGAAAGACCCATACTCTAGGAAACTAGTTGCAGAATATAACAGAAATGAATTATACAAACATAACAAGAGTAATAAAATTAGGTGCTTAAAGTAAAGATACAAACTATACAACAGCAAAAAAAAAACTATAATATCTAAATTTTACAACTTTGCTGCAACAGGGATAAGCGTCTCATATACTATACTAACAACATCATAAGGGTGGACTCACATGAATAAATAGAATGGCAAAGCAAAAGTGTAGTACTTTTAAAGTAAATGAATGGAGTTGCAAGTTGTTAGAGAACAGAAACAAGTCTTGTGCATTTTCATGCTTCCCTCAGAAGCCCAGGAGTGTACATACCACATAATACTAAAGTTACTTCTTTATAATTTACTAAGTGCAATATTTTAAATGTTTAAAGTTATTCATAATTTTAGTCTTATCAAGAACAAAAAGTTAAAATAGCACTTAAAGTGCCTAAAGAAGATTTTTAAAAGTATATAAAACAGCATGGGGAATGTATACTCAAAACAACATAGTACATAAGAATAGACATATACACCAATGAAACAGAACTGAAAGTCCAGACATTAAGCCATAAATCTATTTTCAAGTGATTTTGATTAGGGTGCCAAGTTCATTCAATGGAGAAAGAAAGGTCTCCTCAACCAATTGTGCTGGAGCAACTGGATTTCCACACATAAAAGAATGAAGTTGACCCCTGCCTCACACCATATACAAAAGCTAACTCAACATGGATCAACAATCTACATATAAAAGCTAAAATCACAAAACTGTTATGCAAAAACACAGGGGTAAACCTTCATGATCGTGGATTGCCATGATCATGGCAGTAAGCTCTTAGACACCAAAGTACAAGCAACAAAAGAAAAAGTAGATAAATTGGACTTCATCAAATGTAAAACTTTAAAATAAATAAATAAATAAACCTTTTGTACATCAAGATATTATCAATAAAGTAAAAAGATAACCTACCTAATGGGTGAAAATATTTGTAAGCCATATATCTGATAAGGGTTTAATATCTAAAATATATAAAGAATTTTATAACACAACAACAAAAAGACAGACAAGTTAATTTTAAAATGGGCAATGGTCTGGAATAGACATTTCTTCAAAGGAGACGTGTAAGTGACCAGAAAGCATATGAAAAAATGCTTAACATCATCAGCCATTAGAGAAATGCAAATGCAAATCAATCACACTGAGACGCCACTTTGCGCCTACTGGGATAGCCATAATTATGTTAAGATTTTAATACTTTTTTTAAAACAAAATATAAGCACTGGCAAGGATATGAAGAAACTGTAGCTTATTTGGTGGTAATAAAAACAATACATACACTGTGGAAAATAGTTTGGTATTTTCTAAAAAAGATAAAAACAGAATTACCATGACCCTCAAATTCCATTCCTAGATATATACACAAGATTTGAAAAAAGTCTCTAAAACACATTTATACACCAACATTCATCGCAAGCCTTATTCACAACAGCCAAAAAGTGAAAATAACCCGTGTGCATTAACAAATGAATGGATAAACAAAATATGATGTATACATACAATGGACTATTATTCAACTATGAAAAGGAATGACGTTCTGACACACATTCTACAACATGGATGGACCTGGAAAACATGATGTTAAGTGAAATAAGCAAGGCAAAAGGGACAAATATTGTATGAGTCTCCACTTGTATGAAATACCTAAAATGAACAAATTCATAGAGACAGAAAGGAAATTTGAGGCTACCAGATTCAAGGGGAGGAGAGAACAGAGAGTTAATCTTCAAAATAACTCACTACCCCTACAAACTAGGTAAAAACAGATAATGTAAAACAGCAAACGGATAAACTGGCACTCTGTACCTCCACCAGTAATCGGAAACAATTTACAGGAAATGGACACAGCAATGTTTCTCCTGCATCAGGATCACCTGAGGGCATGTTAACCCACACTACCTCCTCTGGGTATTGCCCGAGAAGGCTACGCTTCTAACTAGTTCCCACAGGAGGCTGGCACTACTAGTGGTAGGGGACCACACTTTGAGAACCACTAGTAAGGATAATTTACAGATAAATTAATGAAGAGTATGAATGAAATCTGTGGTGCCAAAACAACTCAGTCTAAGAACATGGGGTTCTAATACCTCCCTTAGTTTTAAGTTCAAGTGTCTAGGAACTAATGACTTGTAAATAATGCTTCATAATTTCTCTTTTCCACCATTCTAGAGACTGCAAATTAGAAGCTACAGTTTGTGACAGGGAACTAATTTATATTGTATATTAAGAGCAAAGTTGTGTTTTAGATGATAAATAAGGAGAAAAGGCTGAAATCTTTTGTAGATAGTATAAAGCCTAATCAAAATTGTACTCTGGATAGATGGCCAACCCACCTTCTTGGAAGTGAGCCAAGAAAGAACTTAAAGCAAAGTCAAGAATTTTCTTAAGAAAAAAAAAGAGACCGCTATACTAAAAATATGGAGAATATAAATATTTCTATACTATAAGCACTGGAAGAAAGCTCTTGGAAAAGTTTTCAAAACTGTTATTATCAAATACTCAATGAAACCAAAGAAAATCTTCAACCATGTTTCCATGAAATAACATATTTGGCACAGTGGAACCTGTGCAGAAATCCTCCCACTTTAATTAGTGCAAGATGAATCTGCTGGGAACTAAACAGAATATATTACAAAGGGAATTACTGGATATAAACTAACTTCTGTACAGCAGTTACATGCCCACATCCTCCAAAGTGGCTTTATATTGGAAAGAGTTTTAAAAGATGGTGAGATACAAGTATAAGGGAAAGAGCATGGAAGAATTCCAATCTTCAATAAAGACAGCTAATCTTCCTTGGTGAAATGGCTAATTCCAGGGCTAGAGCAGAGAATGCACAAGATGAGCCTGGGACATCCTCTGGTACTAGAAAGCCAGTCAATCCTCAAAAAGTGATGGGCCAGAAGCCTTCTTGAAGGGGTTCCCTAGGGCCAAACTATAATAATTATAGCACAAAAACAATGATGGTAATGGATTGAATCCATAGAATAAGAATCTGTAAGTACATTTGATATAAGTAAAATAAAAATCCTCAAGGCTATTCTGATATAGATTTAAAAATTGAACACATACCTAAGAAAGGAGTTTTTCTTTTTTTCTTTTTTTTTGATTGAATGTAGATTTATTCAGAGAGATACATTGAAAGGCAAGAGAAAGGCCATGAGGTGTGGGGGTTGGGTGCTCAGATTAAAAGTAGGTACACACTCCATAGATAGAATACGGGCTGTCTCCAAAGAGGGAGAGAGGGGTGGCTGTGAAGGCACTGTGTTGCTGGTTTTTATGGGCTTGGTGGTGAAATCTTTTCTTTATAGGAGATCCAGCCAATAAATGCAGAAGGAATGATGGAAACAGAAAGTCACCATTTGGCAAACAGCATAGTAGTAATATCATTTCAGGTAAGAATCATCAATGAAAATAAAAATTAGACAGTATGATGAAAAATAAGATAATTACCTGGTCACAAAGTGTTTTCCTACAGAACACTTATTAATTACAAAGGAAAAGCACAACTACAGCAGACAAGCCCGATTGTATCACCTAAACCAAGTGAACAAATTAGCATCACTGGTAATTGTACACATCAGTAGCACGTGCCTCCTAGTAAGCTTAATAACATCACTTGCATAGTTCTCTTAACCAAAAATGTTTAACATTCATTGAATCATGGGGAAACCACACAAATCCAAATTGTGGGGCATTCTACAAAATTACTGACCAGTACTCTTCAAATTATAAGAGTCATGAGAGACAAAGAAAGATTTTGGAATTGTTTCATATTAAAGAAAACTAAGAGGGGACATGACAACTAAAACGCAACTGCATCAGATCCCGGACAGAGGGAGGACATTACTGAGACAACCGGTGAAAACTGAATACAGCCTGGAGACTAGGTAACAGTACTATATCAGTGTTAGTTTCCTGATTTTGATAACTACACTGTCACTGTGTAAGCTGTTAACATTTGGGGAACCTCGATGAAGACTACATGGGAAATCTTTGTAATATTTGGTAGTTTTTTCCTGAGTTTGACCAAAAAAAAAGTAAAACCACCAAAAAAAAAAGCGCTAATAAATCAGAATAAACTCTTGCTTTTATATCATATCAAGTTATTTCTGTACCTGTGAAGAAACTATTAATGTTGACCCAGACTTTCATTGGGATAATAAAAAAAAATGACATGTGCTAGAGCAGATATTCAAGTTAAGCAACTTAAACTACTATTGCTTCTTGCTAAAGGAATGAGAAGATAAAGAGAAGCCAAGAAAATCAGAAATAATCTTCTATAATTCCTGCCATTTTTATAATAGTTTTAAACTGGCTGCAGTGTTACCCCCTTAATGACAGCTGAAGATGCTTTGTGAGTCAGTAACTATACACAATTGTAGCACAATGGCATCACAGTGGAGTAGGGGACCAGAAAAGCACGGGGCTCTCTCACCAATGGGTTGTCTTGTCCAAAACAAATACTAATGGCACCCTGACTGACACACACCCCTAAAGGAAGGTGGAGAATTTGATCGTGGGCAACAGTGAATAGCGCGTTTGTTACCACTGTCCCAGGTCAGTCTGAGAGGCCCAGATCTGCAGAATCTCCTGATCAGGAAGGGCCAAGGGCTTGCCATCAGTCACACACCCCTGCAGGCAATCAGCTGTGACTTTAAACTGAGCTCTCCTGTGCTCCTTGAAGTACGAGGAGGGAAAACGTAAAGCAGAAGACTTTCCTAGCTACAGCAGGTAAGACACTTTCGGCACCCATGAGTGTGTAGCATGTACACCAAGATACTCACTGCAGCATTTTTTATACTGAAAAGCACTGGAAACAAGTTAAACATCCAGTAGGTAAATTATAACATACCTCCACTGTGCCAGGAGAGCTGGGGTAGGTTTAACAGCTGTCTTGTTAGTAAACACTAAGTCACAGGCTGCAGCTGTGTTGAATTTCTATCAGAAAAAAAAATTTTCATCTCTAAAGGACTCACCTTTCAGATAAGGTTGTATGAGTACATCTTCAGCGCTCAGTTCCTGGAGGTACAGCTCCTGAGTCACAGGGCATCTACACCTTACTTCAACAGATAATCCAAAAAAGGCTGCATAAATGTACAACTCCTAGCAATGGGGAGAGAGGAGTGAAAGAGCACAGAGTAGGACAGGTCCCTCCTGTCACAGGTCACGCCCAGTAAGGGTGAGAGCAGAACTACAGCTTTTGTAACTAAAGCACATCAGGAAAGCTGTGAGCCTGCCCCAAGATGGCGTTAAGGAGCAATTACAGAAAATACAAAACTGTGGGAGCACAAGCTTGGGTTAACAAACTTTGATATTGTAATGATTGTTTAACCAAATCATATTCTCACCTTTATGTAAACACATAAGAAATGTATAATCAAAACCCCTGCTTTCTATATTTGTCATTATACTGCTCCTTCAAAGCAAGATGTCCAAAAGCACGAAAGACTGAACTCTCAGTACCAGTCACCGCCGTAACTGCGGGACTTCGCTCAGCTGCCTTGAAGCTGCTGTGCTAGCAGGGACCTGCTGCGAACTGTCTCCTCGCCGTGGAAAGCAGAGACATAGACATGCTTTGCTCACTTTGCTTAGTTCAAGGTCATAGACTCAGGGCTGCTTCTGCTTATGGAAAACCATAGCTCATCCCTCGCCCTAACCTGCAGGACGTGCTTGGCTTACCAGGCGCAGGTAGATAGTGTAGGTCACTCCTGCTCACAGAAAACTGACTTAGCCCTCAGCTGGGGGCAGCTGGGCTGCTACACGTGCTTAGATGATTTCTGATCATAGTATGGAGACTCTGTGGTGGCCTGGGGTTTCATTATCAATTATTCAGAAAACTGTAACCTTGCTCATGATTGTTTGAGGCGTAAAATAACCATTTGTATTATCAATATTGTAACCCTCTAAGTATAAATTAAGATTATAATGTTTTTGTTTTTCATGATCTGAAACTGCTGACCCGCATCCCTGCACATACCACATGCCCCTTACTCATTCCTATGATGTATTTCACTTTGATTTTTTTTTGAATATTCGCAATAAATATAAGAGCTTTGGAGCAGCTTGGGAGTCGGTCTCTGGCTCCCTCTCACTCCCTTGACCTGATAAAGTCTTGAGAAAATTCATTCTCCCATGTGGAACTTTTGCTGGACAAAACCCATGACAAACAGAACTCACACAAAAATATAGTGATCAAGAAAAAAATGAAATTTTCATGGCTGTACTCACTCAGTTTAGTCTATTTAGTAAGAAGGCTAACCTCACAAAGTCCTTTTTTATTATCTTTTGTTTAATTTGTAAATTATTTTTTATGTAAAGACTGAAGCAAAGAACAGGTGTTGTTGTTGTTGTTGTCTTGTCAAATGACTAGAAATTTGTTGCAACGTAAGTCACCAAAGCATGGGGAAGGGTACAGCTCAAGTAGTAGAGTGCAACCCCCAGTACCGCCTCTAAAAATGAAGAAACCTAGTTACCTTTCCCACCAAAATAAAAAATACTTATGTAAACCAATAATAAATAAATAAATTTTTAAAAAATCCTCAGATCATCCATCTTTTCCCTCACCAATCTGAAATGCTGCCTGCGATAAATACCTATGTATATTGGGGTCTCTTTTTCAGTACTTTACTCAATTCATCATAAAGTGTTGTTGTTGTTGTTGTTGTTTTGACAGGAAAGTAGGATTTATTGGTGGTTTTGTGGAAGGAGGGGACAGCACCAAGGCTCTCATGAGTGCAGGGCCTGCCATTTGTCCAGGGGGCACGATTTGGGATGTAGTTGACCCCACAGCCATCTGGGATGAGCCACCTTTCTGCCACCATGTTTTCAAATTCATTTGTGTTAAACTTGGTAAATCCCTTCTTTGAGATGTGGATCTTCTGGTGACCAGGGAACTTCAACTTGGCCCTGTGCACGGCCTCAATCACATGCTCCTTGTTCTGCAGCTTGGTGCGAATGGACGTGATGACTTGGCCAATGTGGATCCTGGCCACCGTGCCCTGGGGCTTTCCAAAGGCACACCGCATACCTGTCTGGAGCCTTCAGAGGAAAGCTGCTCATATTCATCTGACACCATTTGGCCACAGAGTGGAAACCGATCCACTTTTGCCTTCTTCCGCCCCAGGTCAAAGATGCGGGTCTTAGCATCAGGGACACCTCGGCAGAAGCATGGCTTTGGGTGTGGCTTGTTCTTACAGTACTGGTAACACCAGGCGGGGTGGCGGCCCATGGTGACACCAGGATCTTCAGTAGCACGCAGAAGGGAAAGAGCTAAAGTGTTTTATTTACTATCATTTCATGATACTTTTTTTTATATCAGAAATAGTCCTTTTGTAGATTGAAAAGCACACCTAGAGGCTTCAGAATGCAAAGCTTCTTAAAGGACTAATCCAGAAAATAAAGTCTGGAATTCTATTATTTCTGTTGAAAAAGAATTTGGCATGACTTCTCTCCCCTTTTTTTCATCAAATGCAACATGGATACAGCAGGGAGGCCATGAACTTGGAACACCTAGATTAGCATCGGGACACTGCGCTGGTTGCATGATCCTGGGCAATTACTTAAATTTTCTGATCTTCCATTGTTTTCACCTATAAACAAAGTCCAAACATCTGCATATTGTTTCCTTTTTCCCATTTATATCCCCTTATCTCTTTTTTCTAAGTAGAGGTAATCACATTTCAAGTGGATACACATTTTAAAGAAATTATCCTTCAAGAAAAAAAAATGAGAATGTCCTCAATCTACTGTTATGAAAATATTTCTAAGATATACTGTGATTTTTTTGTCTATATACTATGTTCTATTTTTCCATATAATGGGAGAAAAATGCCACTATACATTTATATCTGTATGTGTATATGCAGAAAATACTCGGGAAATAATTTTTAAGTTTATGTAAAAATATTTCCTTTTTAACAATTTCAGACATGTCAAAAGGAGAAAAAGACTGACTCTATCTGGATTTTTAAAAAAACAGAAAAACTGAGGCCCCAGAAAAATAATAACCGTGCTAACCAGAAAATGAATGATTTGAATGAGTTCCACCTATCAAAGGCTGACTCAAATAAGGTGCTTTTTCACATTGTATGAAAATGAATATCTCTATTTGACATTATGGTCAAATCCAGAAAAGTTTTTTGTTTTTCTATAATGTTTCACTTTACTCTGTTCTAATTCTCCAGACTATCTATCTACCTTCAATCTACTCTTTGGTTTGTAAATAAAGTCTTTATTCTTAAAAAGTTAGATCATTTTTAAGTGAATTAAATTGATAAAATTATATATATTGTTTACATACTCTATATTCATATGTAGCACATATTTTAGAAATAATAAATTACAACACAATGGAAAAGAAGGGTGGAAACGAAAGTAGCAAAGGCTTTTAATGCAAACTAGGCATCTTCTATTTTGTTGTACAAGCAATAAGGAGCCACTGAAAGTTTTGACAAGAATGGGAGATAATATGAAGAATGTAATGTTTTTGAAGAATGAATGTAATCACAAAAACTAGGAGATTATTCATAATAGCCAAAAATTAGAGAAAACCAAAATGACCATCAACTGAAGAATGAATAAACAAAATGTGGTATCACCATACAATGGAATATTATTCAAACCTAAAAGAATGAAGTACTGATACATGGTACAACGTAGCAGAACATTGAACATTATGCTAAGTGGAAAATGCCAAATATAAAAGGCCATATATCACATGATTCCACTTACATGAAATGTCCAAAATAGGCAAATCCATAGAAATAGGAAGTAGATTTGCGGTTGCCAGGGAACTGGGAAGAGGGGAGATGGGAAGGAACTGTTAATGGGATTGGGGTTTCTTCCTGAGGTGATGAGAATGATAAAGCATTCAATAGTAGTGATGGGTGCAAAACTTCATGGATATACTAAACCCCACTAAAATGTATACTCCAAAATGGTAAATTTTCTGGTATGTGAATTATATCACAACAACACAAAAAAATGGGGGTGTGTGTGTGTGTGTGTAAAATACTACAGGCAAGAAAAATAGAAAGCAACCATATTGGTTTAGCAATGAGTACGTAATAGGCCATCAGGGCTTCTATTGTTAAGCCCATCTAGGGAGCACCACTCAGATAACCAGACTCCACAGAGGACCACTCACAGGGTCCCCATGGGTAATACAGCCTGGGACTCTGAATGAGTAAGTGTAAGCAAAGGGGCAAAAGGACTGTCAATAACAATAAATATATGAATATGAGGAGCAAGGAAATAAGACAAAAATAAATCTCTTTTCTCTTTAATTGAAAATGAAACATTCACAAAGAGGAAGTTCAACAGAATCCAATACTTACCATCTTTGGATTGAGAAATAAAGGCAATCTGTAGTCTCTTACCCAGACTTTGTCAAATTTTCAACAATAAGATTACCTGTATAAGGAGGAAAATGTATAAAAATGTATTTGTCTTTATTAACAAAATATTTTATATCTCAACCATGGAAACCATTCTGAAATACTCAAGCCCTAACCTATTAGAGAGTCAAGCATTGTTAAAGCCAATTTCTTGTGGACTCTATATACTATTGTCTTAATGGGAAAAATAAAGTTCATAATCTACATCTTCACTGTCCAATATGCCAGCCAAAAGCTAGTGAGCACTTGACATGTGGCTAGGTCTACACTGAGACATGGTGTAAGTATAAAATACACTCCAGATCTCAGAGTTAGTACTAGAAAAATAATCTAAAATATCTCATTAATAAGTTTCCATAGTTTCATATTGATTACATGTTGAAATAATAATATTGTGATATATTAAATAAAATGGATTAAAATTAATGTCACCTGTTTCTCTTTAGTTTTTTTTTTTATATGGCTACTATATATCTGGCTTGCATTATACTTCTATTGGACAATGTTGTGTTAAGTGGCAGCTAAAAGAGCTTTCTGAGAGCTTCATGAGTCCTCCCTTGGTTCCCTTTTTCTTGTGCTCCAGGAAGTGACTTTTCCCAGAGTGTTTCCTGCACTGGAAACCGCTGCACACAGCAAGCGACATGAAACAAGCAATAACCCTAAGATGTGACTGGGAGGGGAATCTCTTACAGTTCCTAAGATCCACACTGTACTATGAATCTGAACAAGAAAAATGGAGACTCTCTTGGGGGGTAAGACTGCCTTAAGTAACAGGAGGAACAGCCTCAGACAACAATGATGTGAAATTTTTTAGGAGCTTGGAACGCCCAGCTGAAAGCCGCTGCTGTTGCTGGGCCTCACACAGACAGCAAACAGAGCAGTGGGCCAGGAGGCCACGCACGCACACATGTGGGGCAGGAGAGCCAGCTCCGAGCGGTGGTGAACAATGCCCAGGCAAAGTAGAAGTCAGGGGTAGCCCACGGTAGTGTCCAGAAAGCTTCACGGAGAATCATTTTACCCCCACACTGAAGGGATAAGCCTCAGACCTACAAACGAAATTATTTCTCTAAGAATGAGGGGGTCTGGAGAAAACCCCAAAATTAACAATACTGTCTCCATAACCATTTTTTCTCACTTAAATACCAGAAAATGCTAACTACTCTACAATAACAACAACAACCACCAAATCTATAATTGCCCGGGGTGAAGGAACTGACTCTTTTGAGGCTGATGGAAATGTCTTCATTGTGGTAGTGGTTCCATGAATACAGTTGTCACAACTTATCAAATGAAACCCTACATGGGTGCACTTTACTGTATATATTATATCTCAATAAAGCTGATTGAAAATAAGTAGGAAATAAATAAAATCAATCACCATTTGCCCTGTGGCAGTCAGAATATAGCTGTCATTCCCTGGGCATGGGCAAATTTGGTCACTGACAGTTTATATCATCGTAAGCTTTGCTGAATTGGGTGTACTTTGTGTACACATATGTCACATTTATGACCCAATTTTTAATATCCTTTAAAAGATTACACTATGATTCAGCATTAAAACAAAAATTGATGCTTGCAAAAAAGCACAGAAAGGCAGCAGTGGGGACTAAGTTTGATATTCATGAAGCAAATATTTGTGGTTAGATGAATGACCACAATTCTATTTTTTTTGTTTGTTTGGTTGGTTTTTTTTTTTTTTTGGACAAGGCAATATCCAAGTGCTAATAATGCACTCTGTCATACTTTAAGCCAGCATTATTCTTCCTTAGTGACAAATAAATTAACAATTTGTCTTATAATTGATCATATAGTGGGCAGAACTCTAAGATGGCCCCCAAGATTTTAACACCCTGGTTTACACACCTTCTCAAAGTTATTCAACCAAATAGTAATCTAAATGCTGCTGTGAAGGGATATTATCAATGTAATTAAAATCCCTAATAAGCTGACTTTAAGTTAGTGAGATTACTGTAGGCTGGCCTGACCTAAAAAATCAGTACTTATGAGAACAGTATCCTTAAATAGCAAACAGCCACGCTGTGAGCTGTGCATACAGAAGGCCATGTGGGAACCTAAGCGTGGCCTCCAGGAGCCTCTAGGGGAGTGTCTGTGACTCCCAGCCAGCAAGCAAACAGGAATGCCACTCCTACAAATGCAAGGAAATGAATTCTGTGAACTACCAAGTGAGCCTGGGAGAGGACTGTGAGTCTCAGATGAGCTCGCAGCACTGGCTGACACCTTGATTTCTGTCTGGTAAGACTCAGAGGACAGGACCCTACTAACCACGCCCAGACTCCTGATGGACGTTGACTGTGAGGTGAGCTGCCAAAGCAGCAATGGAAAACTAATACAGAAGGCTTCTTAGGTTTGAGGAAATATGATTTACATTATTTCTCTTAAAGGCTGCTGATATGCTCCATCATCAGTACAATTTCTCACACTTCACATTATTATGAGTGATGTGATCCAATTTCACAAAGCAGCAGGATGAGGTAATACTACTCTCAAAATTTTATAGGTAAAAAACTTTAGAACATATAACAATTTGTTTCCTCCAGCAACTGGGCATACGATTTAGCATATCTGCCTCTCTCTGTCTAAACCAATATCATTCCAAAAATAAATAAATAAGTAAACATCTTAGTCCTTATCCATTTCAAAAGGAATGAAAATAAAGTTGAATCTGTGGTGAGAAAAGCTAATTTTGAGATCTAGCAAGGCCATATAATTTGAGGCAATCATCTAGTTTCTAAGAACTTCAGGGAACTCAGCTATTAAAAAAAGGACTAGTGGAAATTTAAATCAAGTCTGGAGTCTAATTAATAGCAGAAAAATATACAGACATATATACAGACATAAATGGATAATGACATGCTCTGCCAAAATTATACAGTGTAGAATTAAATCCATTGCAAATGGCCTGCACTTCAATAGCTCTTGTGTGCCAGGCACTGGTCTGTAAGTGATATATGAAGTGTACAGACAAGGACTATCATATAGAATAGTGGTTAGGGATTCCAGCCACAGCCCCAGTCCGCCTGGCCGCAGCCCCGGGCCCACCACTGACTGAAGGCGAGGTCTTGGGCATGTCTAGCCCCCCTGTGCCAAACCTTCAGCTGTAAGACAGGGACATGGACAATGTTTATCTCTGAGGGCTGCGGTGAGGATTGAATGAGTTAATATATACAAAGCACACAGAAGAATGCTGGGCACATATTAAGCATTCAAACGCTGACATCAATATTGTTTTCATAATAATGCCACATTAATATTCACTTCTAAGAAAGGCAAACTGTACATCTATGGAGGATACTACCGGACTGTCCTCCTGGGGTGGCTTTTACTTTTATTGTATGAATTTGCCAGGGCACTGTTAAAATTTGCTACTGTGTTTTTTACCTTAGTGAAATGTTTATGGGTTCAAGTACTGTTATCTATTTCTGTGTTAAAAATCTAATTGAAACTTATACGGAAACATTAGACACTGACATTCTAGGGCTTTGTTATGCAAAATAGTTTTGAGGACCACCAATTCAGCATCCCCCAGCTGCCTGTTAAAAATGAACAATCCCAGAAGACACAGTACATTTGGCCAATATACTTTATGTTTCTTTTCCATGGGAGGGATAGTGTCTCAGGCTTTTCTCTTCTTTTAATACTCAGTACTTCCTTTTCTGTGCCTGTAAGGCTCCCGGATGCTATTCAGTCATTTTATAGCAGGTGCAACACTATTTTTCATAATATTTTAAAAATCAAATAACATTATCTAGGCCATAGAAGACTTTTACAAATGTACTTTTATGGAAATCTGATACTAGGAGGCAATATTCAAATCCAAATAAATGTTGCTTTAAAGCTCATGTTGATGCTTTATAGCCCAAAACGGTGCAAGCCAAGAAGCAGGAGCAGGTAACCAATGCAACACGAAAAACTGACATCTAAGATTGGGTATTGCTAATTAAGGTTACAAGTTCAAAGCCTTAATCTTTATACACAAGTACTTGAACTTCTGAAGTAAGTGGTTTGCATCGCCTCATTAGTACAGTACTTTGGTTCTCAAATTCTGGGCCCCCAACCATCAGTATCACTTGTAAACACGTAAGAATTATACTCCTGGGTCTCTCCCCAGACCTGCTGAATCAAATACCAGGATTGGGGACCAGCATCTATGGTCCTACAAGCCCCCAGACGATCCTGATTCTTGCTAAATTGTGGGAACTACTGGAATAGTGGTTCAGGCACAGTACATTTCTGCTGAGTTTTTCATCACTAGTTTGAATGCAATTCTGCCTGGTCAAGTATGAAAATGTATGAATATTGGAAATAGGACACTAAAATAAGGAAACCCAACATGTATGCCTGCAAATAAGTGCATCTATGACCAATTATATAGAATTGTGTGATTTAAAGCTGATATAATTCAAAGTTACTGCACATTTACTTGACTGTCTACTATGTATGTTTGAAGAATTATTTATAAATTTTCTATAACCTTAAACTTTTTACAAAACTGTTAAGTATGCAAGCTTACATGGTAGAAATAAAACCTGTTTGCCTGGTTGATGGGGGTGGGGGGAAATAAAGATAGGTAATGCGAAAAAACAGTAAGGTGCCTAAGACAGGATCCTGAGGTCTTGACAGGATTATCTGACTCCCTATACACCAGCCATAAATTCCTATTTACCACAATTTATTTCATTCAGGCATTTTCTTCTTTTTTTTAATTGAGTTATAGTTAGTTTACAATGTTGTGTCAATTTCCAATGTAGAGCACGATTTTTCAGTTATACATGAACATACATATATTCATTGTCGCATTCTTTTCCACTGTGAGCTATTCAGATACTTTTAATCTTCAATAGACCATCATTCAGCACACTGCTTTTAGTGTCTGCATGTAATTTTGATAAAATTTTCAAAGGCTTTGAATTATAATTCTGGAAGGAGCAAAGTTCAAATGTATATAACTACAGTTAGAAATACAGTATTTAAAACACAACCAAGAGGAAAGAGAAAATTTTCTATGAGACTTTTTAAAGACCAATATTCAGGGTTAGCTCTTTTTAAGGTAACAAAATAAAATTCAAAACTATTTAAATCTCCTAATGAACAAATAAAATAACAGGGCACAGACATCAAAACTATGTTCTCACTATATTTATTCAATGTAAAACAACTATAAATAAACTAATTAAGGAGTAGTCCCATACAAAGTATGGGGAGGAAGGAAAAATGAATGTTATCCTAATGACAAACACTATCTCAGCAAACAAAAATAGTTTTAAAAAACCACATAAGAAAAACATGCTGCTTGTACCCACTGACTTACTGTATATCTTAGAGACTAACAAGTGCTGCATCCCAAATTTTCTGCTACCCCTTCCCAGCATGACAAACCACACGTTTCCAAATCTAAATAATATATTTCTGAGGCTTGTCTCCTAAATAAGAATCTCTTTCAAAAGATTTAACTCTAATGACAAAACACATTTTACAGATAGAAAATAATTATTTATAAACATCACTTTGCTCCCTAAGCCTTTAGATTTGACCTAGACAGGCTTCTTCTACTGCTAAAGATGTATCTGGGATGCCTGTCCTGATGGTGATACCAAGGGCAAGACAGAATTTAATTTAAAAAATGCAAATTACTGCAAGTTGGTTAAATTACAGGTTTAAATTTCATAATTATTTTGTATAAGAAAATAAACGTGGAAACTGCTTCTTCAAGAGTCTGTTAATCTTCTAACATCTGTATAGGATGAAATCTGATTATTTCCCCTCCTATTTCAGTACTACAATTTTCAATATAAAACTTTTCACTGAAGGGAGAGGGCATAGCTCAGTGATAGAGTGTGTGCTTAGCATGCACATGTTCCTGGGTTCAATCACCAGTACCTCCTTAAGTAAAGGAATAAATGAATAAATAAATAAATTTAATTATCTCCCCCCAAATAAATAAATAAATAAAAACACAAATTAAAAAAAAAAACAAAACACCTCCTCCACTGAAACTTAAGAGGCAGCAACACAGTGACTAAAAGCATAGACCACAGTCAGATGGATCTGGATTTGAGTCCTAGTTCTGTGAATTCAAATTCCTAGCTATGCATTCTTAGACAATTCTCTGAATCAGTTCTTCTGCCATAAAACAGGCTTGTTAGTATCCATTTCATAGGGACTGCTGTGAGAAATAAGTAATGCATGTAAATATCCTTAGCAGAGGGTCTGATATATTGCAAACATTCAGTAAGTGGTAACAATGATAATCAAAACAAATAATGATCAAATTATTAATTTATCAAATGATCAAATCTGCATTTTTATCCTGTAGATCCTCAGCCCTCTCCTAGTTAATTCTTTATAAATAACTAGGGGCAGCTCAGAGGTATACAATCAATCATCAAAAGAAAGAGACCTAGCAGGCACCTTCCTCATCCTTGTTCTCTCCCATGTTTCAACAGCCTTAGTCATTATCCAAACTTGAGAATAAAGACCTGCTCACACTGGGCAGAGGAGATCAGAGGCCATATTTAACACCTGTACTTAATGATAGCTCACCCACGGTGTAAGACTGATACCGTACATTCATTTTTCCAACACACTCAACATAAGAATGGGCACTTAGGTGGAAAAGAAATCAACCAAAAGCATCTTTCAGGAAGTGCCTGTTGGATCAAAAGTCTCATTGCTGAGTCAAGAAGAAGAAGGTCAACTTAATGCATCACATGTGCCAAAAGTATAGGCTGTTTTATACTTCCTAGAAATGAAGGGAAAAGTTCACATGAAATCTCTATCAACTTTTGTGACTGCCTTCTAATTCATTTAATAAATATTTGTTGAACACGTCTGGATTGACACTACACTAAGCACTTGGATACAAAAGTGACAAGATAATAATATTCTCCTCTTGCAGAGCCTATTAGAAAATCGTTTCCTTTTTTTTTCTATCTCATTCATTGGTTGACTTACTATATGCCACTCTGTGGCAGCAAATGTTAGGCATTTGGGGGAGAAGAGATTTACTAAAAAGATAAATAAGATAGAACCCTTGTCATCAAAGAATTGACAGGCTAGTAGAAGAGAAAAATACAAATACCTATGTTAAGTGCTACGAAAGCCACATAGATACTGTGCATAATCAGGAGGAAAAACAACTAACTCTACTCACATTAACCAGAACAGGCTTTCTAAAGGAGATGGTATTTAAATAGAGTCTTAAGGGATAAATGTTTCACAGATGAAAGGAAAAAAGTACTCCAGACAGAGGAAATAGCCAGGTGCGACACATACATGAAACTATATACATGCACACACACATACACACACACAAACTGCATTAAATATATACATGTTACATACAAATGGATAGACAGTCAGTTTTCAGATGGAAGCAGTCATTTGAATTACAACACAGAAAATGATGCAATTGACTACTTTTCCAATTCTCCCAAAGATGGTACACAGCTAATAATATATATATATATAAAGGAAAAGTTAGCTCCTTCCAATTCCAGCCTTAGAGCATTAGCACTTAAATCTCTCCCTGAAATAAAGGGAGGTTTGAATGCTAGATTAAATCTGGACTAGAAAAGGCTCTCCCTTAAGCAAAGTATCAATTCAGGTAGGAAAATAAAGGAAAAGAGCAACGGGATCAAATTAGAAGCTCCGTAAATGGACAGGGTTCAATTTTAAACAGTAGGAAAAATATTAATTCCTTAGTGAGTAATAAAACTTGAAGGAAGAAAGGGAAATCAGACATGATGCAAGGTTTCTCCCAATGATCATTCTATTAACATTGATACTTGCTTTTTCCATTAGCGTGTACTTGACTTTACAAATATTTACATATCATGGCACTCACATTTCGTAAGCCCCCTAACTCTTGCTATACTTTCCCATGAATAGTTTGCCATTTAAAAAAATTTAATTCAGGCAGATGGGGTGAATAAATTTTTTTAAAATTGTATAAAAATTAGTAAAATCTACCTGGGAACCCTTCCTAGCTTCTGAATAATAAGTATAAATACTTTTACTTTGTGAGTAATTGCCTTATCATCTTAAAAAAAATCATGAAATCTGTTCATTTTCCTTTATGTCTATGTTTTAAAATGTGGGTTAGAGGCTTATCCATGTCTAAGCTTTATCTTTATCAATAATCAGTATTTATACAAAATCTAACTGGTAAAGTACCTTATACTACAAAGGAAGTAATCAAATGAGAAACAGAGAATTTAATGATGGAGCAAGGTTTCCCAAACTTGGTATCATTGACCTTTTGGACCAGATCATCCTTCATCATGGGGTGCTGTCCTGTACAAGGTTTACACCTGGCCCCTACCAACTAGACACCAGAAGCACCCTCACACACAACGTTCCCCTACTTGTGACCATCAGAAACATCTGCAGATGTTGCCAAATGCCCCCCTGCGGCCACTGCTGCATGCGGGCAACGTGCTGCGCTGCTCGGTGGTTATCTCACTTCACCTAACAACATAGTGTCCATGAAATACTTTTTATTTCCCCAGCTCAACAAATAAAGAAACTAAGGCCAAGAAAATTAAACAACTTGCCAAGAGTCATGTAACCAACAAGTGTGGCAGCCCGTACCGAACCCACACAATGGGGCTTCAGTCCCTGCTCTAGTCACCGTTCTGTTGTCTCTTATTAATGCCTCAGCCTTTTTCATCTGACACTGGAAAAGTAATATTTTGAATCTTATCTGAAAATAAAAAAATAAAATTATCCACACAAGAGGAATTTAAATTAAAAGACTCCCAACCTCAATTCAGGATAAACTAACAAGTATTTTTTAAGCACTGACTGTATGTATGCCCAGTACCCACTTTAGGAACTAGAGTGATTCAAAGAAAAAAAAACTACATTTATTAAGGGTTTGGCTCAAGACCTTTTCCACACATTATCTCTCTGAAGTCTCACAACATCCCTGTGAGGTAGGTATTAATATCGTCGGTGGATGTAACCAGTGTACCAGGTTCTTGTCCCATCGCAGAAAGAATTCTGAGAAAAGATGTAGTGGTTAAAAAAGGTTAAGTGATAACTTATTAAGGGATGGATTGTACACTCTCAAGGGGAGAGTTAGCAGGCTCAGATGAGCAGCTGCCCTGTTTCTCTGGCAAGTTAGTTACATAGGGTGTAAAAGTGAATGAGTGGATTATTCATTGGGGAAGGAACGGTTTGGGATTCCCTGAGTATCATCCCAAATCCACATTCCCAAAGAGAAAAGGGATTTTTGTCCTTATTTAGCCTGGGTCAGAAGTGTGGCATCAGTGCATGATGGATACTTCTAATCTGCAAGGCTAATATTAATGAAATGAGGGCATAATGAGAAAAAGTTTCATTCAGACACTGGAAATTCCTGCCTTTTCTCACCTTTCTTTATTTGTCTCCAGGCCACTGATCACCCCCAAATGTGTGACCACTTATGAGCTCAAAGATTCCTGCTTTTCTTTCTCTGCCAATGGACCCCTGGTGCTTACATGATACGTGGTTTCCTGCATTTGGCTTGTGCCCCTCCTTTCTGCCCAATTGCTGCCATTTGGTCTGTGTTCCCCTTTCTCTGCTTATATCTAGCTATCTGCCTGCTCTAACATTACCCTTTTTCAAATGGGGAAGCTAAGGCTGAGAATAGAAAGGTAGTCCCTGACCTAAGAATGCTTACAACTCAATTGAAGAGACACACACACACACACACACAAAGTTTTTTTTTAAGACACAGAATAAGTTAAGTATCTCAGTTAACAACACACAGAGGGTGAGAAATACAAATGAGCAGAAGTATGAAGGAGGATTAAAAAAATGGCCGCACTTAGGCTAACAGATTGCTTATTCTTATGCTCACCCTTAAAACAGTCAACTGACCTGACTGACTGGTTGCTACTCACGGTTCCAGGCCTGTTGTTGAAATTGAAGCTATTGATCCTACTACTGTTTCTACTTTATTCCAGTCATTGAAAGTCATCATCATGCTGAGTCTCTGAGTCCTTCTCCAAGAAGAAATTCCAGTCACAGGACTGTCACCTTATAAAGTACCCTGAATTACCAAGAAGACCACACCTTGAGATAAAGCGATCTATCCACTATCCTCCATAGAACTGATCACCTGAAGGCATCATAACACCATTCTGAGTTTTCTGATGAGAAAATGATTGTGTTGATGGTTATCAATGCTTTGTTTGAGCTATGGCTCTAGAACCACCCCCACCCACTCCATCCCCAAGGTGGGTACACAGTTTGGAAGGCACTAGCCTGCTGTGAATCCCCTTTGCCCAGCAAAGCAATCAAGCTGCCTCTTTTCTTCTAAGCTCCAAGAGCCAGTCTCTGAATTCTTTGGCTTGTCAGGGACCGGGGGCCAATCTTTTGGCAACAAGTATACAGTTAGATTAGTCAGGGAATACTTCTTAAAAAGGGTTTCTAGTATCCTTTCTTAGGAAAGAAATTGCATGAGCAAATTGTAATAAACTGAGGAGGAGCAACACATCTTAAAACAAGAAACAGAAGTGTGGGGACTGAAATGTAAACTTTGTGATAGCCAATGCAAGCAGCAACTCAGGGAAATGATGAGGAGTGATATGTGCCTTAGAATTCAGATGGAACAGTAGCTGGTGATGAGACTAGCTCTGTGCTTTTAGGGTGCTCCTGTCACAAACACTCTCAGGCATAACTACAGGAATGAAATCAAAAGAGCTGAAGGTGAAGACTAATGGTTAGTAGTGGAAGCTTAGACATAAGGAGTCAAACACCAAAATTCATAAGATGGGTGATGGGTCATCTACTTTGCTTTGTGTATTTTGTCTCCCCCAAGCAGAATGTAAGTTTCCAGAGGGCAGGGGGCTTGATGTCCTGTTCACTTATGTCAATCCCTGTCACAGTAGGTGCTCAGTAAATGTCTGCTGCTGAATAAAGGCAGTTTTCAAAACAGTTCACCTATTCAGAAACTAAGGCCACAAATGTATTCAGCATTCAAAAAACAAAAAACAAACAAACAAACAACAACAACAAAAATCCCAGCAAGCACACACACAGAAATAAGAAGACTATTGTCTTATTCAACGTTATTGCAACAGCTAACATTTACTGGGCACTAACTCTGAGCATACACTGTGATCTATTATCTCAATCCTCTTAGCTGCCCTGTGACAGAGGTAGGTAGTATTATTATGATCCCAGGTTTACAGGTTCACACAGAGAATAAATAACCTGCCCAAGGTCACAAAGCAGCGCAGCTGGAGAAAGCTGGGTCTGTCAACTCCAAGGCTTGCCTCTCAACTACTATGTCACATGCACAGAACTACAAGTATCCTTCTTAGGCAAGGCTAGGGAAAAGTGGCCAATGAGGAAAGAAAACAGCAAAACAAAACAAAATAGAAACTCCAATGTAGTCAAAAAACATTGGTCCACCCCTCTCCTATAGCAGCGGCTGTAGAATCTCCCTGCCTGGGTACCCTGACTACCCCATGCCCAGCACAACTTCAGTGGTTTAAACAATCCAGATGCTGAAAAGCAGGAACTAGAGTCAAGCATCTAATCAACATTTCAAAGAGCGGTAGATAACAAGTGGTAATGCCCCAGGGCCACAGCCCGAAGGAATGATGGCTGTGAACTCAGACTAAGGCTGACCTCAGACCTTCTCAAGCCCTTTTCTCCCTGTCTGCCTCTTCCCTCCCTCCTGTGCCCTGCGTGTCTCTCCCCACCTCTACACCTCCCCTCTCCCACTAAATGGCCTTCACAAACACTCTGAAAATGTTTGTTTCCTGCTCTAAATTTCTCATCTAGAAAGTTAAATTTGTAATATTTCTCTAATGAAAAGAAGTCTACCTGTAGACAGGTAGAAAAATGTTCTCTGCATGTTGCAGCATCAGTCCAAAGGGCACATTATCAAATTCACACAGTAGTCACTAAAGAGACCACCAATCAAACAAATTAAAACTGACATCCCACATATATATTTATGTAGCCTTCTGGTGTTACACACATGGTAACTACACAGGAGGACATTAAACCCACTAGACAGACTCTGCTGTTCTCCCTTCAGTCCAGTAACACATCCATGACTGCAAAGTTCTGAAAATCTCTAAAATGGAAAGAAGTGTAACTCCAGAAGCATGATTGCAATCATTACCAACAAACAAAAATACTTAAAATATTGAATTTGCTTAAAAAACTAGAATATTCATTAAATTAACTACTTAGAGATGCACTAATACATAAGCTAATTTAACTTCTGCATTTACACCAAAATCTAAAGCAAATGTGCCTTAAAAGCAGTCCAAGAGTAAGCCAGAAAGAGAAAGAAAAATACCATATGAGATCTCGCATATGTGGAATCTTAAAAAACAAAGTATAAATACAGAACAGAAATAGACTCATAGACATAGAATACTAACTTGTGGTTGTCAAAGGGGTGGGGGGTGGGAAGGGATAGATGGGATTTCAAAATTGTAGAATAGATAAACAAGATTATACTGTGTAGCACAGGGAAATATATACAATATCTTATGGTAGCTCACAGAGAAAAAAATGTGACAATGAACGTATATATGTTCATGTATAACTGAAAACGTGTGCCCTATACTGGAATTTGACACAACATTGTAAAATGATTATAAATCAATAAAAAATGAAAAATGTTAAAAAAAAAAAGCAGTCAGGGAATGAGGACAAGAGTTGGCAAGATAAAAAGTACTAAGAATCATACCTCAATCTTTTCTTTCTGCCTTTGGATTTTTTTCATACACTTGTCTTAAATATAGAACTCTATTAAATAAGCAGACTATGAAAGCAAATTCATATTGCTCTCAAAATAGAAATACTTCCCAAATACAAAAAAAAAAAAGAAGAAGAAGCATTTATTTCTTGAATTTGTCAGCTGAACACTGATTATGCCAAATCTAAGGAAGGAAAGGAAAATTATTTCTGAAAACGGATCCTGTATTTAATAAATATTAAGCATGAAAAGGGAATGTCCACCCCACCTTCACATCATTTTAGGAAAAGGAGAAAATCAAAATTCAGTTACAACAAAACCACCTGAATAAAATTCCATCAATCATGGTTTGAGATGTAATGATACAAATTAAACTTATTAAACTTCTTCCTGATTTTTTTTAAGCTTTTCATTTCGAAGCATTAAACCAAAGGATGTTTAAAAAACTTGATAACCCAATTACAGCCTGATATTTCCAAACGGACAATTTAAACCAAAGTCACTTTCAGAGCTAATCAATGAATTCATCAAAAACATTCTTTCTGATCTAAGCACTACGGAGGTCTTTGGAGATGAATTCAAACTCTAATTATGTTCATATTAGTCTTTCTTTTCTGTAAATAATAAGCACAGTAGTTCTGTCATTTCTCTACTTTTTAAGATTTTTAAATAATATGTTAATGAATCACACACTAGTACAGATGCTTTTGAAAACACTGTAGAATTATTGCAGTTTTATTTGTCAAACTCCAGGGCTGAGTTTAAGTGTTGGGCAACATAAAGCCTGACCTTAGCCTTCTGTCTGTGGCACACTGTAAATGACCTTTAACTCACATTAATAGTGCGAGGCCATGCTGTCCTATGCGCGGGGCTGGGAGAGCTCTGCCTGTGCTTTATATTATCTCATTTAGTCCTAACAGCCCTGGGAAGGACATGGTTTTCCATCCACATGTGATGAGGCCCATAGCGAAAAAGGGTAAGTAACTCATTCCAGGCCACATAGCTAAAAATGACACTGCCTTACTAATGAATCTTCTACCTCCACAGTGTGAATATATTTTATGAGGGAAATGAGAAGTGAACTAGCGACACGGTGCTGGCTCCAGGTACGCATAGTGCTTCCAAACATGAGATTGTTGCAAATTACCCACTACTACCAGTGAGGCAAGTCCTTCTCAGACATAGAGGATGTCACGCAAAGGTCTATTATTAGACCCTTAACCGACCTAAAAAGCATGACATTTTAAAAGCCTCATAAGATACATACATTCTTCCAAAAACAAACCAGCAATGTGTCTTGATACTTCACATTTGGCCCAAAATATTGATGCATTCAATGTATTATCCTAGGGTGATCTGCTCAGAGGAAAGGCTAAGTGACAGAAAAATATTCTGCACCATTAATATTCCCTAAGTTCATAGCCGTCATGCAAAAAGGAGCATCCAGCATGACTCAGGCTCCCACAGACACAAGCTCAGCACATGCTGCCTCCTGCCTGAAGCCACCCAGGTCTCCATTAGCCAACCTTCAGCTGGAAAAAGAGGGGGCAGAGGCCACACAGCAAAGCAACAGACACATCATGCTATCTGACTGATCTGCCAGCTGTCCCTAAGGTGATGGGAGAAAAGCAAAATATAAGATACTCAAGCAGTAAGGACTCCTGTGCATTTGTATTATTTTTCAAAAGCCTGCATTGCAGGATAGCACAACACAAACATAGGATCTTGTATTTACTTGTATCAACTTACAATTTTAGAGAAATCAATTGTTACTCAAAACTTTTTAAGGGAATATTTTAGAAAAACTGTCATACATTGGTCTGTCTCTCAGTATCCAGATCAAGGACAGATGTTCCCTCAAATAATTCATAAAGTCTGAAGGTAGAATAGGAGGAAATTTTAAATATACTTGTGGGTAAAAGTATAATTATTAGAAAATATATATCCCATAGTGTTCAGGAAATGTCATGTTGATTAAGGAAATACACTCTAAACACATATGAAAAGGAGCATGAGAATGTGCCCAGGAGGGGTCAGGAGAAAGCAAGGAAAACCTACAACTACATGAAGGAATAAGACAGGCTGGTTTTCTGCTTAGTGGGAAAAAGTCTCAAAGGAGAAAGGTTGAACAGCAAGAGTTCATTATTTGAAAACAACTTTACTTATCTGTTTGTAATGAAAATTCAACTACACTAAGAAGGAAAAATAAACCAATGCTCCACTCTTTTCCCTGGTCCACTGAATGTGTCAACAATATGGAACATTTCTATTTGGGATATTTGCAGATATGAGAGGAACACCTTGTCTCTTTTAAATTGCCACCCATCCGTAAGCCTGAGAATGACAAATTACCTAAAAAGGCAAAAAAATTAATAAATAAATAAAAGAAAGTCTTCAAAAACAGCAAGGAAAGAATCATCTCCTAATGAATGGGAAAGTAACTTTACAGTGGCCTTCTTTCTAAAAGGTATACTAAAAATGTCGGTTTATATAAAACTGTCAGGCACCTTTCTTAAAGGAAGAGGAATTGAAGTATCTATTACATGTGTAGAAATACTATGTAAAGTAAAAGCAGGCTTGACATGAAATAAAAAGTGTCACTATTGGAAGAGTAATCCTTTCCCCTAAGGGAAACTGGGGAACCCAAAGATAAATAAGATTTATGAAACCAGGCAAAAATATACCATCATCCAACGCAGCTATTTGTTGACATATGAAACGAGTGCTGTGGTGCTAGCTATGATGTAAAATTGACCAAGGTGAATTATCCTTTCTAAACAACACTTGTGAGATAGAGTCACTTAGGAAATAATTGGCCCCGCGCTGCCGTCACCCCAGGCTGCGGCAGCGCTCTAACGCGCACGCGCACACGCTGTGCGGGGCGCCTAGGAAACAGCAGCCGCCGGTAGCAGGACCGGGCGGCGGAGCGGGACTCCGCGCGCTGCTGCGCCGGGCGCTGCAGGAGGTTAAGGCTCTAAGACGCCTTAAGTATCAAACCTCAGTGTTCTTACAGTTTGACGAATACTTCCATCTGGTTCAAACAGACCATAAGCACTTCTAATTTCACTTCTAAAGTAAGTGCTTTACAACGTATTTTCAGAATCTTTCAAAATTATACCCAGAAGTTTCTTCAGATACTCCAAAGACACTTCTGGCCATGATGCACAGCCATTACATCACTATGTATTACCTTATATATTATGGTATCTTTGAACAAGAAATGCAAGTGTCCCTACTTTTTGGCTGCATCCCTTCATAGATGGCATTGCCCCTGTTCCTCAGTCCATGGTTTTCATTACTATGGAGGCAAAAGTAACTTGAACAGTAGACTCTGAAGAATCATTTTAAGACAGCCCCCAAGGAACACATCTCACTTAGAAAACAGAGGCCACCTGAAATAGCCAATCTCAGCTTTGCAGTAGAGGGATTCTCAGACTGCATGCAGGTGGACTTGGCAGTTGTCTACATCAGGGGTCCATAAACTATAAGCCAAACCCATCCTGCCTCCAGTTTTATGCATAAGGTTTTATTAGAACACAGTCACCTTCATTCACCTACAGATTGTCTGCGGCTGTATTTGCACTACAAGAGCAGAACTGAATCATTGTGACAGGACCATGTGGTCCACAAAATCTAAAATATTTACTAACTGGTCCATCACCAAAAAAAAAAAAAAAAGTTTGCCAACCCCTCCTCTACACAACGAGATGTCAGAGGCAGCACAAGACTTCTCCAAGTACCATCTCCAATGTACATGCATTGGGCTGCTGCTAGCCTAGTCATGGGCTGCTAGCTCATCTGGTGTCAAACACAAATGCACACTCCTAAGTCTTTTTAATCATCTCATATCAATCCCAAAGTTGCCAGGGCAAAGCACATGACGTTACCATTTCCAACTACCAGAGTCCCACCCTTCCCACTGCCTTTACTAGTAAATTATGTTAACCCAAAAAGACTGCCCTTTAAAGTTCATCAAACCATGATTTCACTTGCATAAAAATATTGTGGAAGATAGAGGATGAGGAGGGAAGGTGCCCATATGGCATCTGTTCCAGAACCACCTTACATCTAACTCCCCATCTAAATAGATCTTCCCTGGAAGTTCTGCCATTGGAACAGTCACTCCTAAGAAAAGGCCAAAGAAGCTACAAAGGAGGTGGTGAATTCAAACTAAGGAACACAAGATAGTGTGGCTATATAGATTCCCTACCTCACAATCCTCAATCCTTGTTGGCATCAACAGTAAATTCCATGCTTCACAATGAAAATTTTTAAATTGTCTTAAATTTCTAAAAAATCAGTCTTCCAGCATCTTATGCTTCAAAAATGTCAGGAGTTTTTAAGTGTCAAGTTGGTTTTATTTGTTAGTTTTTTAATAAAAAGATTTTTTTAAAGGCATTTTCAGCAATGCTGTGCCAGCAAAGGGCTGTCCCGTCCACTGTATGGGACACAAAGACACACACCACCTGCCAGCAGGAGAAGCAGCCTTCTTTGCCAGCTATTTTAGCCCCACTTCATCATGTTGGGGACAAAACTCAGTATGATAATGAAAGGCAAATTTTAAAAACATGAATTTGGTGAAACAGATCTGTCCTTTATGTGTAAGTTCCTTAACATTGAAACCCTACATATTCCTTTGAACTTAACCTCAAGAGACATACCCTACAAAAAGCTTGCCAGTAGTTTCAAAAATAATCATGTGTCCTGAGACTGGCTGTTCCTCCTTTTCCACTTCAAGTTTTACTCACTTTAGAAATATCTATTTTAGGGACAGTCTCATCCATCTCTGTTCTTACTGCACCTTTGCTAACTTTAACAGATTCTCCTCTCCCAAGTAAAAATACCCATTTGTCAGCTCTTTGCTCTCCATCAGCACTCTTGAGAAACTTTAATACTTTGATAATGACTTCCAATTCTACATTTTCAGCATATTGCTCATTATTTTATTGTCTTGAGATTTCATCGGTATCCAACTTCAACTCGAAAATTTAATGTCCAAAACAAAGTCCACTGCCCCATTTCTGAATTACTTTGTATCAGAAACCACTAGCACCATGCTAATGTATTGGAAACACCTTTTTCACTCCTCCATCTGTATTGCTCTTCAGTGACCATGGTATAAAAATCTTGGCTCCCTAGAAAAACAAAATCCTAATCCAAGTATAATGTCTTGGTTTAAAATACAATTTCTCTATGGTTTTAAACTACCCTCTCAGGAACATTGTTCTCAACTGATTCTTTGAGCTGTAAACACATACCCACACAAGCACAAACTGACCCTAAGCTACTCAACAACTTCCCTGTGATTTCCCATCAACCAACTTCCTAATTACCTCTGCTCCCCACATCCTCCAGTTCCAAAAGTCTTCAACACTTTATCTCCAGCTGCTCTTTTCTTCCACTGGCTCAGACACTCCAATATGTTCTGTGTAGTCCAATATCAACATTTCCCCAATGAAAAATGTACAAACACACTTACATCTATAATATACCAAAAACTTTCTGGCATATAGTGGTCATAGATTAAAAACTGGTTCATTTCCCTTTCCCTACAGTTTTGTGCAATCTATGTATCATTGTCTCTGCCATTCATAAGTAAAAGCATCTCAAAGGCAGGGACCCCCAATTACTTTGTTGTTTCTTTGCTCCTAAATAAATATGCAATAAAACACTGACATGAGTTTTAACCAATCTATAGTAAAAGCAGCAAAAGTCTTAAATTTACTAAGAAACTCTGATGGAGTATAATTTACACTCAAACTATTTTGTTGGTTTGTCCTCCCTTCCTACCCCCCAAAAGCAGCCTATGCAGGACTAGATTTCTCTTCCTATCTTTGTGGAACATGGGATACATGACTTCCTCATGGTCACAAAATAACAGATCCAGCAACAGTTGTCTTTGATCTCACATCTAACATTACATCCATTACACAATAATTTAATGTCAGCATCTATTTAAAATAGACAGAATTTAAGGTTCATAACAAAGGCATAACAAGAACAAGGCATATAAAGAAGAATAAAACAGCTGGAGAAGTTCCAGGGGAGGGCAAAGTGATTGTAAAACAGACAAAAACAGTCAGGAATGATGATGGTAAAGAGGAATAATGAAAATCTACAAAACCAGGAAAAGATGAACTCCAGCTCATTTTAGCATTTCTCAAAACACACGCTCAGGACTTGTCCTGGAACTTTAAAGAGACAGGTTTAGGATACATAAATGAATTGCTAATAAAAACGAGGGCTAATAAACTTGTAGAATTTGTCAATTCAGAAGAAAAAAGTACAGGCTAAAAGGTGTTTGAGGAAGTTTTAAATAAGTTTGATCAAGGTCCTGAATGGAAAAGTTAACACAGATGACCCAGGCTTACATTCACTCCACAGAGCCTCTCTCAGCAGTGGCTTCAGAACTCAGCCCACACAGCTTTCCTGGGGCCTGTGATCCTCAGTATGGCACTGTCTGCGTTGTTATGTAAAATTCCACCTATGCCTAACACTTAAATTCTGCATAAATATACAAAATATTCATTATCTTCCTGCACCTTAATTTGGCACTCTGAGAGGATACTTAAAATACAAATCAAAGATTCTGTAGGCTTCTCCTACAAAAGGGGATAAAAAATCATTCTCATTTGATAGAGAAGACAACTGAAATAAGTCACAAGTCATTCCACCAATTAAAAAATGCTGTCGATTAGGACATATGCTACTCAGGAAAAAAAAATTTGGCTACGGAAAAATGAAATACGTCTTTAATAAACTGTTTAAAGTACAAAATGCTCTCCCCCAAATCAGTTATGATTCCTAAGAACCCCAAGTTTCCTGAGTAACTGATCTCTGTTACCACGTCCTGCTGATACACAGGAACTGCACCCAGGAAATGAGAAGGTAAAAAGCTCCTGTGCCAAAATGAAAACTCTCAAGGAAGACTGCAGAAAAGAAAATAAATTTTACATTCAGGGCCTCACAGAGTCAGAGGCTTCCATTTGGGGACCCAAGTAATAGTTGCCCAGAAACAAAACCTACAGCGCTGTTTCCCACCCGATGTACCAGGAAAAGCTATATACACAGAGATGTCCTCTGTGCGCACATATGCTCTGGCTTCCTCAGTTTCCTTTTACCAATTAATGGCCAGAAACATGCAAGTGTCCACTCTGCAGAAGTCAGAACTCCACAAAAAGAAACCTGCAGGCTTGCGTATCACACCACAGAGAACTAAAATGTTACAAAACATGGGACTGCCTGATGCCTTCTGCCCATAGTGAGGACTCAGGTACCCCGGCTCATCTATATGATCCCAACACTCCAGGAAAACATCAGCAAAACACCGCAGGATGCACAGGCACCCTCCTCCTCCCCATCCCTCGACTCCCCTTCCCAGAGCCACTCACACTTTACAGAAGAGCCAGAGCGCTGTAAGTGGGCTGGTTCCCTTCCTCCTCGGGATGGAGGCGGCAGCTGCGGCAGGGCCTGCGCCTTACTGAGGAATAAGCGGGGCTGGTACCGCTAAGCCGGGCAGCCACCCAGGTCTTTTCATCACCGACAGAGCAGAGGAGGCAGCGGCCCCACTTCCCTCCTCTTCTCTTTCTGGGCCTCTTCAGGCTGGGTCTTCTGCCGGTCCTGGTCCACTTGTCCCTGGACAGTCAGGTTTGGGATGCTCTGTATTTTGATTTTAATAAAGTTCCCTCTGGGCGAAGGCTGCAGTCGGCCCTCCAGGTCCCCCCAAACCCGCCGCCCTCGGGGCTGGGGTAGGGGGTGGGGCCCTAAGACCTCCTCCCGGAGTCCTGCCGAGGAGTCAGGGTCCAGTGACTGGTTGAGGGAGAAGACCCCCAAGGGGGCAGGGGGGAGTAGGAGAGAAGGAAAGGATGGCGGCGCCGGTCCTGCTGATCCCGCTGCCCGGGCCACTACTTCATATTGGGGTCCCCGCCCACACCCCTGGCTGGGGACTGTTGGCCGAACTTGGGGTCCCGGCTCATATACTCAGGGTCGAGATGCTATAGACGCAGGAGGGTGGCGGAGATGGCACCGAGGTGGGGGATCCGGCCAGCTCCGCTTGGCGCCGCCCCGGCTTCCGGCTCCCACAGGTGTCGCTGCGGCTGGGACCCCGTCCCTCCACCTTGGGGGTCCCTTGCCCCACGCCCCAGGATGAGACAGAAGCTCCGGCCCCTTCTCAGCGCCCTCTCACCACGGAGCCGATGACTAGGCCCGCCCGAGGTAGCCGCCTCCCGGCCCCCGGCCGCCGGCTCGGGCTCCGGCCTGTGCAGCTGCGGCTGCCGGGGGGAGGGGAGGGGGAGACGGGGGCGGGGCTCCCGCTGGCCCCAGGTTGGGCGCGGGTCTCGGCTGGGCCAGCGCACAGGGGCTGGGTCCCTCGGGTGCTCCCTCGCTGTCACGCTGGCGGTGGTGGCAGCAGCTCCAGAATCTCAGCTCGCAGTCTTGCTTGCTCAGTGCCTGGGTCTGGCCTCACTCCAGAAAGAAGGGCGGAAGGAAAGCGGTTCAGACTGATGACTCTTACAAGGACACTTACCCCATTCAGGAGGGCTCCACCTTCGCGACCTCATCTAATCCTTATCACCTTCCGAAGGCCTCACCTCTTAGTACCTCTGAGCATCTCATAAGGAGGAAAAGGAAGGGGGTGGAGGGGCAGAATCGAATTTGAACGTGTGAACATTCAGTCCGTAATACTCTTTAAGATGTTTTTCTTGAGAAGCCTGTCTATCCTAGAGATGAAATGCCAGTGTCATAAACCACAGAAATTTCTACCATAGTTTTTGTTTTAAATAGCAATTTATAACAAATTCGGTATGCAAATATTGGTAACATGTAGAATTTTCTTTTTGGCTTCTTAAAGTTTAAAACTTCTAGCTATGTAATTCCAGGATCATTTTTAATAAATGAATTTGTGATCTCTAGATGACTGGGTTTTAATTTCTTACATTATCATTGCAAAACACATCATATTAGTGACATTTAAAGCTCTTTTTATAGACCCGTGTAAGAATGATTAATTTCTCTTTTAAAACCACAAATTATTTTTTATTTAGTTTAAAACAATCTGAAACTTACAGAAAACTGCAACTAGAGTATAAAGAACTTTTTTTTAATCTTGAACGCCCATTTGGGATTGAGTTACCAACCTGACTGTAGTTCCCTGAGGCAGCTCCAACCCTAGCTCCCTTTCTCAGAGGTGGGAGGTGTGGAGACGTGGACTATACCTGGCCAGATCTGCACAATAGCTCCTCCCCCACCCCACAACCCCCATCATCTGCATTTCTGTTGTTCTGGGTGGGGGCAGTTAAGGTCTTGGCCCCAAATTCTGGGCCAAAGGCAGAACTCATGCAAACTGTCCCCTGCCCCAGGAAGTGCAGTTTCTCAAGTCGGTGGGAGGAAAAAGGCACACCCCCAGCAGAGCAGGGGCAGCAGAGGGGAGTGACCCCAAATTTAAAGCCCTGAGGAGCGGGTCTGAGGACAGTCTCGGCCCTGCTGTCCCAAACATGAAGTGAGCATCCAGGCCTCACCTACTTTTGCCTCTGAATTTCGTGCTTTCCCAGAAGGTCTAAGGGGTGGACTTCAGCCCCCAGGCTGTCACATGACCCACTATGGTCACATGATTCACGGACCCCGGGGACAGTGGTTAGTGTCTTTTCACCTCTCTGAGCACAGGTTGGAGTGGCCGTTGTTTCCCAGGACAACCTGGTGGGTAGGACCAGTCACCGCTGCCCTGGTGGAGGCTCCGTGGCCTTCTCCTCTGTGCTCCTGGGAGCAGCGCAGTGACAACAAGGTCACCAGAGCCGAAGCAGGAGTGGCAGGTGTGGTGGGCCCACCCATGGCTTCCTGGGAAGTGCAGGTTAGCTCCCCTAAATCTTGTATTTCCTCACTACTCATCTCCTCTCCCTAACCTTCTCCTCTAATGTCCTTTCAGCTTTCTGCTTTACAAGGGGAAGCCTGGGGAAAAAAAATAACTTATTGGATGGTTTCCAATTTGCACTTTCCATGTGTAAAGCCCAGTGTGGGCTTTGTGAGAGAAACGCAAACCTGTGAGAAAGAACTCTGTTATTAGGATAAGGGACTGTGATCCACCATCGGACAAGAAATTGAAAATACACAAGCAGGTTTTCCTTTTCCCTTGTCTAGAAAAACAAGTGTCCCAGAAGCGCACAGCCTAGACCTAGGCTTCAGCCTTTGGCAGTGAGTAACCAAAAGCTATGACTAGAGCCCAGACTAGGTCCTTACTCCTGGATGCGCTTCCTGGCCCTTCTGCTGCAGCTCGCTAAGGATTCATAATACTCCCGGTCGTGGGTTTCCGTGAAGAATTCTTGGGAGAGGATCTTCCAGCCACAGGTGTCCAGGTCGTGGCCCAAGTAGACCTGAAGTCGGTGATGTTAGGTAGTTAGATAGAAATGAGCACTGGGCAGGGGGAGAGGAAGGGGGAAGGAACAATCCAGGAAATAACAGTATGTATGCATTCAGGATAAGGGATTCCAGAAATTTTTACTTTCTCTAAATGAGGGCCAGCAAAAGAAGCCAGTTAAAATCAAAATGCTGCGGCTGCATAGAAGACAAGGACCCGGCATAACTTGAATCAATGCTCATTGTAATGTAATTAACATTACAGTCTGAGCCCCCTCCCATTGGTTTCTCTATGTGCTTCTTGGGTAAAAACCTGCCCAAAAGGGGATGGGCATGCCAGACCACAAGGAACCTGAGCTGTCAACCAGAGCATAAGGAACTTGAGTTGTCAATCAGCTTGTTCACTCAAAGAACCTGAGCCATTAATCAATCAATCAATCAATCAATCACACACACACACACACACAATGCCCCTAAGCCAGGATGTAAGACAGAAAAACAAAGAAGCAGCGCCATTTTTCCCCTCTTGGATTGGCCAGCTCCAAATTCTTGGGAATATACTAATTTTTACTACCTTTTTATTTTACTAATAAAAATCTGACTTATATCACACTTTCTTTCTCTCGTTAAAAATTCTTTCTTTGAGGCGTGACTAAGAAACGAGGTAATTCTTATTTCCCTTTTCCCAGTAACAGTGGCGATCTCCTGCTCAGTCACCTCCGGGACGCCCCCAAACAGCACTGTCCACATGCCCAAGATCTCCTCGGGGAATACCAGCAAGCACGGCTCCAGCTGCGAGTTCACGGGGCTTGGCTGCTGGTGCACTGAGCGCAGATCCTGGAAGAAGTGCCCGGCCCAGCTTCACGCCTTGGCGGGGACTCCAGCTCCACGGCGGGCGTCCAAAGCTTCGTGACCGAGAGTCCCAGGTATGCCGGATCCGCCTCACCCTCCCTCACCATTTCTAGCACCTCAATCTAGGTGACCATCCTGCAGGCGCTCACTACCCGCACTGAGGACACCTGGGCCTCCATAGGCGCCAAGAGGGCTGCCACAGCGGCACATCTCTACCTGCAGTTGTGCTCAGGATCGGGCTGGACTTGGCCCACACCAGGATCCAGATAGGGCTTCCCACCTCTTTTCCAGACAAACTTCAGGGCAGCAGGTCCCCTCGAAGGCTGCACATGCTCCATGGAGAGCCACCCTCCGTCCAGGATGGGAGCCTATGGGTCCAGGACGGGAGCCTCTGGGCCCAGGGCTTCTGTCCTGAGTCACTGAGGCAGTGGCCTCAGGCCAACCCCTGACTGCTGGGCTGCACAGCCTGCAGGTCCTGTTGGACATGGGTGTGCCAGGCTTGGCGCCCTATCCCGCACCCACCTGACCGCTGGTGCCGCTCCTCTGCCTCTGGGCCATCCGGTTGTAGCAGGTTATGGCAAAACTGCCCTCAATCTCATTCCAGGAGTTGATGAAGATGAACTTGTGCTTCTTCTGCTTGTAGAACACATGCAGCTCCAGGCCACCCAGTCCAACTGGAGACTCTCCTTGAGCGCCAAAAACATGGTGGCTCCAGAGCCAGGCCCCGGGGAAGGGGTCACCAGCCCTGCCCGCCAACGGACTCAGCCGATGGCTGTGCCGTGCCCAACAGCACCCCCCGACCCCACCGCTCACCCTCGCCAGGCGCCTTCAGCCATCCTAAAACGCTGGGGGGCTCTGCCTGCTTGCTCGCCCGCCTCTCTGCCCTCCGACTGCCCCGCTCCTTTGTGGCGCAGCTCGCGGGAAAGAGAACACGCCCCCAGGAGCATGTAGTTCACACGGTCACGTGCGGGGGCATCTGTTTACAAGCCCCGAGCTGCCGCAGCGCCTGGCGCCCGCCCTAGCCACCCCGTGGGGCGAGGCCGCGGTGCTGCACCTGCGGGGCTCCGGAGGTGAGGCGCGGTTCCGTGGGGCCAGGCAGGTGGTCGGGAACCGTGTGTGTGTCTCCACCGCTGGTACCGAGGCCGATCTCCCCGCCCCTCCTCCTCCTCTTCCCGGCAGCCAGGAGCTGGCTTGACGGAGGGTCGTGTCTCCTAAACTTTGTGCCTCAGTATTGGCACAATGCCGCCAGTCGGCTGCTGACTTAGGCTCCACTAGGACGTAAACACGGACACTTGCACTCCGGTGACGCGGTAGCGGCGGCAGCGCGCGCAGCCACCCGCGCCCGTTGGCCCCGCCCCCAGCACCCCCGCCCCGCCCGCTGGCTGCTGCGAGCCCCTCCCTTCTTCCTTCCGCGGAGCCGCCTGCGGGCTGGAGCCGCCGATTGGCCGGCGGTGAGAGTGGCAGGTGCGCCCCGCGGTAGAGGCGGCCTCCGAACCCAGGAAAAGAGGAACAAAGACGGAGGGACTGAGAAGTTTTGAACTCCATTTATTCAAAGGGACCCTCAAGTGTAAGTTTTCCTCCATTCACCCGGAGGGATAACGTCTAAATTCAGAAAGTACTCCGTATCATATGAACTATGTGCTTTATTTTATTGCGACCCCCTAGGCTGTTGAATTCTCTCCTAACATCCTTGTGATACAATTTTTAAGATATGAAAGGAAGGTGTCTGAAGACAACTCAGTAGAACTCCGAAACAAAATAAAATTAAGTGAAAGTTAAAAAATAAAAGAAAGAAAGAGAGGAAGGAAGGGAGGAAGGAAGAAAGGAAGAAAGAAAATACAGAGAGACACCCCAAGCCCTACTTACCTCACAGCACCTCTGTGGTTTCCCGCTACCTCTCCTTTTTCTCCATTCTACAGTGACATCTTACAATTATTTTCTTGGATTTTTACTTTATTTTTGCCATTGCTTCCTCTAAAGAAATAAGAACTTAATGCACGGTGGAGTTTCAGAGGACAGCATTTAGGATACTGAAAGGAAAATTGACAGCAGTTGAAATCATTGTTGGCAGACATAGGTAAGGACCTCATCATGTCTGTCCTGAACTTTTCATTCAGCAAGTGTTTATTGAGATACAAATGTGTACATGCCAGGAAATGTGCCCTATGATAAAGATGTGAAAGATAATGGAGCTGTTTTATAGCTACTATTCACTGAGCACTTAAGTTGCGAGGAGCTGTACACACATTACTTCACTTAATCCTTACAATCTACAAGAGAGTTCAATGAAATTTATATACTTTTTCCAATACGTCAGGGTTTGTGGAAAAAGCTTGGTGGTGTTAAGGAGGCAACTACCACTGCTCAAATTGTTATGTGCACAGCAAGCCTGATTAATGAATGTATGCATATTTAGGATCAAAAATTAGGAAAGAGACCCTCCTAAAGACTGACCACTATGTGTTATGAAGCAAATCAGTGGGCATGGATAATCTAAAACTTGGTCCTTCTGAATCCACACTCTGTCCTCGTTCCACCTGACATACCACTAAAATTCCAGCTCTCTGAGCCTTATTCTTTAGACAATCAACTTTAGTAGGTCAGAGTCCCAAGAATCTTCCTCTATCCTAAGTAGCCCAGTGGTCTTGATGCAAGTTCATATATAACATTTTGAGACCGATTGCAGTATCAGCCACATAAATAGGCACAAGTGATTAAATCACTGTCATCCATGATTAGTTCAAACTTCAGCCCTTTTCCCATGGAGTCCATGGTTGGAATGAAAGTTTTAATTCTGTAATTACATGGTGCCATTGGCGATCACTCCTAATGTTAGGTGATTTCCACAAGTCACCTCACGCACATGACAAAAGACATCTTTATCACTGTGAAAGCTTAGAAAATTTCAAAGTTTGGGGAGCCCTGTGCCAGGAACCCTGGTGAAAGACCAAATATATATGAGAAATGCATTTTGGTCATTTGAATGACTGTCAAATTTATTTCTCTTGTAAATCACAATATCACAATTATAACCCTCAAACATATGTATGCATATGTATGTAAAATATTCTAAGTCTAATGCAAAGGTGATAAAAAAGAATGATAGTTCATAATACAAGTATTATATGGTAATAATCATAAGACTTATAGTAAAATAATGTAAATTTAAACATGTAAATGCTAGAATACTTAGTGAAATGGATACACACAAATGTAGAATCTTTGTGACTCTATTAGTGACTCAAATATCAAGAGTTGCATTTACATTGGTAATCTTTCTGACAAGGTGAATTATTCTTGATAAAGCTCCAAACAAAACAAATGACAATCTTCCCTCAATTTTGAATTCCTAGGAAAGTCTGGCAAAATATACTTTGCATTTATCTGTAAAGTGGAGTAGATTTCAAACTCACTTAATTGTAATGATCTTTTTTGCAATGCATACATATCCATCAAGACACTGGATGTTTTGGGTGGGACATTTTTCTTTGGGTGGGACTGTCCTATCAATGCAAAACATTTTCATCCTTGTCTGCTACGTGTTAAGTCATCAGTAGAATCCCTGGCCTTTATGAAAGATCACACAATTAAAAATGTTTCTCTAAGGACATTATCATCCTGATAAAACTTCACCCCAAAGCTTTGTATTTTGCTTTGTAAGTCTTCATAATATTCTTCTAGGAATTTTATGAAGGAATAAAAAGGTAACTGGACAATATCCCTCCATAGTAAGATTACCCCTGAGGATGTATTGCCTCATTTACATTTTTTAAGGGTTTACTGTGTCATTGGGGTGATGCAGAGATTGGAGCCAACTAGGAAGCAAACTTCATGAAAGTAGGAATTTTTGTTTGCTTTGTTCATTACTATATGCCCAGTGCCTAGATATTACCTGGCACATAATAGACACACAAACATATTTAATGAACAAATGAATAAAAAAATGAATGAATGAGTTGAAAGAGAAACAAATCAATAGTATCAATTTTCAGGGTGATTTCTAATGATGCCATTTTATCCTTAAACCACCAGTGGAATTGTTTGATATCTCACATGCATTTTCTGGCATGAGTAATCCCTGGGGGTTGTGTTCCTTGGAGAAAGGAATAGGAAGAAACAAAGAAATCTGCCTACAGAATAGCCTTACCAAATATTTGTTTGCCAAACTGTAGGAGGTCTGTGTAGAAGGTGTTTTTAATGTCAGAACAGATTTTCCTCATATGTCACAATAAATAGGTATTATGCCTTAAAAATGAGAGCTGACTACTCAAACTAGAGAACTGGGGTATGATGGAAAAAGCGTTGATTTTCAGGCAATTAACAAGGATTCAACTCTCTATCACTAGTCAACATTGTAAAGGCTCAATTTCTTTACATGTAAGAAGAGGAGAAAATCTCTCACCTTAAGGTTTTTGTGAAGGAGATAACTCAAAGAAGGACTAAGCACAGTGCTTGGACATCATTGACTCTCAAGGAACCAGATTTTCTCAAATTCAGTGCATAAAACTCTCACCTGGCCCAGCCCAGAGTTCCTAACTCAACAGGCTAAGGGTGGGGCCTGGGAACCAGCTTTCATTAAAGCAGCCCAAGGGCTTATACTGCAGGTTGTCTGTAGATTAAGCATGTGAAATGCTGAAATAAACATCTGTTGTATCCTTATTCTTCTTCATCACAAGAGTCCTGCCTGCAATGTCGTAAAGACTCAAGGAGTAAAAAAAATGTAAGCAAGTGTTCGGTAATGTTTGCAATGAAAAATAAGAGCTATATAAAGATCTACTTTGAATTTTAAGGCCAACACAAACAAGGTGGGACATACGTTTTCTTGGGTAGAAACTGGCTTGAAGGTGGGTTTTGTGTTAATCAGAACCAGAACACTGTGGTAATTTGGCTGTGTTTGCAAACTAGCTAACACGTTATTCTTCCTAAGACTGTGTTTTTGTGTTTCAAGCTAAATAATGCAGTTTCCTTCCAAAATTAATAAAACCAATTTTTTTTTTTGTATTTAGAGATAAGTTTCTCTTGTCTGGAAATCTTAAAGGCACTATATGTCTTTGTGCTTTCGTAAAAACCATCAAACTGAAAGAAATTTAACCTTTTTTTGATATCTTTTGGACTTTAGAGGAATAATTTCTAGTAATCTCTGCTACTTCTTCCTGCTGCTTGGGTTGCTTTTGGGATGAGGACAATGCTGTATCTTTTGTAAGTGGTCCAGATAGTTGCTTCCTTGTTTTCTTGCTTGTGCATTTATATTTTCTCCTTTGTCTTTCTCTGTAATAGTAATTGCTCTTTTTGTTTGTCTCTAGTAGAGAGAAATGCTACTTCTTGTGACTCTCAGCAGTTTCAGAAACTGCAAGGAAGTTAATGAAGATATTTGAAAAGGGCCCCTTTCTTTAGCCCTTATTGTATCTCAATATGTAAATTACCTTAGGGCTGATTGTGAGAAATAAGTAAAAATTTTCATCTACCTATAACATCTGTATTAGACAACTCACCTAAAATTCTCAGCAACACCATCACCATTTGAATTCAACAGAGATCAAGTCTGCCTGTCCAGAATCTTTTATATCAGTTTCTAGACCTTCAACAATGTAGTCCTGCAACCCCTTAGGATTTCATAACTTTGGGAAATAATGAAAAAAACAATTAAATAAAATTGTATGTCAACAAACTGGTATCATTTAGTATTGGAGATATTTTTTAGACTGCAATTCCCTGGTGAAATGTAATCAGTCAGAATTTCCATTGTCATTGTATCTTGAATTGTATGGAAGTTAGACTAAGCATAAATGTGCATATATGTCATGTATGTGATATATATTCATATGCATTATCTACATATTAAAGCACAAATATTCAGTGATACTGATATTTTTGGTACATGCTGAATACCTTTCATCTGTTTCCAAATCCATTCTCCACCCTTTTAATGTCCTCTCTGCTCCAGGATGCTCAGCTGTATTAACTGCCTCTCAGGCATCTTTGCTCTCTGTCTACTTAGTGTGTTTAGCCTGTGTTTGTCAAAGGCAGGGAAGACAGTGAGGTCAGAGTGGTTTTCCCTAGTCTCCTGTCTTGCAGAGATGCCACACCTCTGGACCTCAACCACATGTCCTGCCAGGTGACCCATTCCAAGGTTCTCCCTCCAGTGCACATAAACTCTCCCTCTTCATGCACCTTCAGGAACTGAGGAGGTAACTGCTGTTGGAAGTTATTTGTTCTAGAGTTATCATACTATACCAGGAATTCCCCAAAACACCCACATTCCTTTGTAATTAGCCCTTAATTTAACCCTCCCCAAATTAACCAGTATAAGTGGCCATTTGCTATCTGCCAGGTTTATAACTGATACTGATCTTAGAAGTAGTCCCAAGAGATAGAATTCAAATGGTATTAAATTATTCATGTTTGAAGATTCAGAATATAAACCCATCATTTGGTACATGGGATGATGGTAACCTGTGGTATCCAATGGCATTAACTTTACTAAAATGATCACCAAGGGCATCATGACATGAAGGACAGGTGGAGGGAGGGCACTGAGAAGTCAGTTTGCTTTGGTGAAGATATATGAAATAGAGATTTTAAGGAACACGTGGGGAGTTGTTTTCTACTGAAATTTAAACCTGGACGGTTCAACTGAGAAAACAAACAGGCAGCCAGAGAGCCATGTTGCAGTATATAACTCTCAGAGCCTGGATGGGAGCAATCACCCAACACACCACAAACTCTAGATAGTAACCAAGTATTTTATTGTTCAGACATTTGTGGAAATGTCTCTTGGACTTGGTGCTTCCTGAAGAATGCAGTAGATGTGAAACCAACTAAGGTGATATTTTTATGTAAAGAAAAAAAAACACATTTCATTTTTACTTGTGCAGAAACTAGCTTAAGATGTTCTAGTAGGGAAATACAGCCTCTTCTGTAATTCTCTGACCTAAGCTAGTTTATAGCCATGGAAACCATAGACTGATGGTGAGTCCACGTTCCTTTTAGGAGGGACCCTGATACTCAGCCTTCAATACAGTGTGTTCCTTCAAGCATTCTTGTGAATGGCTTGCAGCCATACATAAAGGTAATCCTATTTTGGGAAAATGGAAGTACCCAGACCTTCTTCTGTAGCTTAGCTGATACTGACTCTGAACTGATAGTAATCTCCAGAGATGGAAAAACACCAGAGTTGCACACTTGCCGGTGGGACTAGCGGAAGTAACTTGAAAGGTACTTTTGGCTGGTGTTCATCTCTCAGTAGGTGCAATGGGACCAGACTTACAGGTGATCATTATTTACCCAGACCCAGACATCATATTGGGTATGGATGTCACAGAATAAAACAGCATCCTCATTTTAGTTCCCTGTCCCTGGCACTTGGAATTAGGGTTATTATTGTTGGAATGTTCTAGAAGAAGCCCTTGTAATTGCTCCCCTTAGGCATCCTCTGCCACAACGGTAAGCAAAATGCAGTATTGCATCCTTGGGGAGAAGTGCAAAAATCAGTGCCTTCATTAAATTTGAAGATGCAAGTTTGGTTGTCCCAATTCATCAACTTTAACTCATCTCTTTGTCTAAGGGAAAGGATTGAGGGTCTTCAAAGTGGAGATCATGAGTGAACAAGGTTTACTGGTAGGCAAGTTAAAGAAAGACTATAGGAATAATAACTTTTGTCTTGGGAAATAAAATGGAGGGATTCACCTTGGAGTTAAAACAAGTTTATGTCCCTCAAAACTGTACAATGGAACTAACTCACATTAGGATTAAGCAGTTGCAGCCTTTGAGGTATAAAGAATGCATTTTGAGATCACTAAGTTTGTAAAGGAGGTTGAGAGACTGCCATATTTTATTGAAACTTCAAAGTCATAGACTGGAAGATGTCTTAAATCCCTTATGTCCACAATGTATTCGATTCTAGTCACAAATGCATGCATAGGAGGCTCTCACTAATCAGGTGGCTGAAGTGACATGCTCTGTGAATGTCAGTCGGCCTCTTTCCCCACACACTCCAGTTCATGTCCAATGGGCTGTTGTACAGAGTGGCCATAGCAGCTGGAATGGGCTCAACAACACTGTCTTCTCACTAAGGCAAACTTGTCTAGCACTGCTGTTAGGTGTCCAAAATGCAAATGGCAGAGGCCACCGCTATGCACTTGAGATGCCTTCACATTCTGGGAGAATGCTGAACCATTTGGGTAGCACAGTGATTGGGTTAGACAACTTCCTGCTATTCAGAACTGCAGAAGTAATGAATTTCCTCCTTGCAATAATCACTATTGGGGGACTTATCTTCTTTACATATTCATTTTCTTACCAGTTATTTTTCCTGCCAGCACCAACAGATGTAGACTTACATAATGGCTTTTTCATGACCATGGTATCCACCAAACATTACCTGTACCAAGAAATATATTGGATGGCAGAGGAATGGTAACAATCCCCCGCCTCCCCAATTTGCAGGAATAATTAGTTTTACTATTTACATCATTATTTAGAAGTAACTGCCCTGATGCAATAATGGAGTGGCCACATGAAAGTTCAGTCATGGTTACGGAGGTGTCTGCTAAGTATGCTACAAGTTTAAAAAGAGCAGCAAATGTATCATTCATTTTCCCTTATTGAGAATGTTTATCCTTATAAACCCAAGAGATGAGATGGGAATGGCCCCTGTAGTGACCAGGAAAATAAGCCTTCCAAAGATCCAGGTACAGACAGTGTAATTGCCCAAAGGACCTAGCTGCTGACCTCTGATATACATCCCCCCAATTCGTATCAAGGTCATGCCTCCCACATGGTCCTCCCAGCTAATGACTGAGTACAGAAGGCATACAAGTGCAGGAACATCGTGTTAGACAGTGGACCTGCTTGATCACTGATTTTACCTCAAGGACCTTCCAGTGATGCTGCTGAACTGACTATAGTCTGAGCAATGACCCAGGATGTTTTTGCCCATCCTTCTTTCCATCTCTTCTTCACTTGCAGCCAGACTTCTGTCATGTTGGTGGCATTCATTCTTTTCTTCTGGCTCCCTCTCCATTTTCTCTTACACATTCAGTTATTTTCCCAAATAATATTCATGCATATGTAATTCCACTTTGGTGTCTGCTCCAAAGGAACCCATCTAACACAGTCTCTTTTACTGTTATATGAAATATCCCAATAGGAATATAATTTCCCTGTCCATAACCACACACTCAGTATATTTGGAAGTTTATGTGCACAAGGACGGAATGCTGCCCCAGCAAAACACCTGGTCAGGTGCTCTGACCAGTTGGAATCCAAGAAGTACCCTGGTCATGCTGGGCTCCTCCTGCATTGAACTGAGGGGTCACTCTCCTGGGCAGGGCTATTGATGTCAATCACCAGAGAAAAATTATTGGAGGCTATAAAATGAGATCAAGAAGTATCATGGCTGGAACCCAGGGGATTTAGCAGCACATTTCCTAGCATCCCCTTAGCCTTCTCTGTCAAAGGAAAAGTACCACAGACAAATACAAACAAGATATTCAAAGACCCAGTTCTAACAATAAGATAATTTGGACAACTTACCCAGTAATTCTCATTTAACTGAGGTGCTGAGAAAGTGTGAAGGGACTAGAGCCATGCAAGAAGGGATGTAGAGAGATTTGTTTTGTTACGATGGCAGTAGAATTTATGATAGTAGTCAGTTTTGTACATTTCAGCCATATAGACCCTGTTACTGCACTTCTTTTTCCTTATTTTTTCCTAGAAACAAGACTGAATGTGAACAGAAAAACCCTATAGTATAATTTCGGAGATACCATAAGTCCCACGAGTAGGAAGTACCCACCGGCATCATCTATGCTGTGAAGGATCACCATGTGTTTGTTTTTAAAAATAAAACATGTAAATCTGAGGCATTTATTTACATGGAGAACACTCATAAACATAGGTACTTAAAAATATTTGTTAATACTCATATACTGAAAGACATAGTTAGAAGCTACTCTAGCACTTTAAGCTTCATTTGTGATTTGATAAAATTCCTTTAAGAATTTCTACTATAATTTTAAATTAATATGGAAGAGTCTTCAGAATGTTTCATAACTATAAACTACATATGAAACGTAGCCAACAACACTTTAAAAACTTACTACTGATCCCACATTTAAACATATTCTAAAGCATTTTCTAAAACTTCAGTGCCATGTGAAATATAGTTTTATTAATACTATGTATTTTCATGTCTTCCTAAGATTATCATCAGCTGTACTTTACCTTCTAACTAGGGTCTTAGTAACGTTAGACTTGATTTTGGAGTTAAGATCACTTGTCAATACACAAAATATTATGATTATATGCTTAAACCAGTGAAACTTATGGTATCTGGGTATATTGATAATTTTTGAGAATAGAACTTTGTTATTTGTCTTAAAGGAATGCAATTATTTTAGAAAAGAAAATTTTCATCAGTAGTTGAATATCCTTTTTTGTAGTTAAATATCAGAATTTGTAATACTAGGATGTTCAAGAATAGGTCTATTACATCAGTTTTACCTTTTGTAACTAATGTTTCCCTCCAGAATGGTGAATTTTCTACTTTCAGTTAACCAGCATCACATAACTGATTTTCTGTCACTCTACTGTTAACCACTTAAAAAGAATATAATTTATAGGAATTTCATTATTATTAGTGGGAAATAGAGAAAGGGATTTTAGAAAATGAGAATCTAAGTTGGCATTAATAGCTTTTCTTTTTAAAACATTGTCTAAACCAAGCATCTTCCAATTACACCATTGGGCCATGTCCCTATTGGGTTACTATGTGTTACAGCTACTAGGGATTACACACCGTGGGTTTAATTTCAGATTAATATGTATCATGGCCAGTGCTGATTGCTTTTTCCTGCTCTGAGAGGATCTCCTACAATTTGGGGGAATACTTGCTTAAATTTCACTTTCATGAATGTTTTTGTTGCTACTGTTACTGTTTATACAAATAGAAAAAGGGCATTCTTCACTTTTTGTTGATATAAATTACATTAACATTGTATTGCTTTTAAAAATCAAAATTATATGCATTCTCATCATATTTCCTCTTCTGTTTGACCACTACATGTATAAAATCCATCTATAAATTTTTCTTCTGAGTAATGTGTACTTGTAGACTTATTTCTTAAGTTGTTCAACCTCACTATACTTATTTTTTATTATTGTAATTTTATTCTTGTAATCTTGATGCTATGAATGTCACAATTTGAAAGTAGAAGTCCTTGTAGGTTCACTCCTATAAAATAAAAGAGAAGCACAGGGAGTTATACAGTGATTCACAAATATCGTGTCCATGGCAACTTGACCAATTTTTCCTTATTGAGGAACATATTTAAGAGACATGTAGATTGGAGATATCAAGCTTGCTGATTATAGTTTTATGGATATTTGATGGATGCCTCTGGGCTTTTGTGCTAAAGCCTCTGGGGAAAAAACTTGCATGTAAAAATGCTTTAGAAGTTCTGTTGTGGGAATGGAAAGTGATGATTTTAAGTAGTTAATAGTCATATAAAAATATTAAAACTTAATTCAGCATTCTCTTATTTCTATTGGATACTATTCTATATGTACCAGTCAGTCAGAAATGCTGACTATTGGATACTATTCTATACATACCAGTCAGTCAGAAATGCTCTCATGCTAAAGAGAAAGCTATTCTGTCACTTTATGAAGGTAGAGAGGAGGGTTTGATTTTAAGTTTTTTTGGTTGTTTTTATTTAGAGTATTATGAAATTCAAAACAAATTCTTATATTTTATACCTAAATTTTATCTCTTAAATTGCCCTGATTTTCTCATTTTAATTCTTTTGAATTGTCATGCACTAAGGGTGCAAATTCTTTAACTGGCATTATAAGAATTCTTGATCCTAATGGAACAAAATGGCAGCTCTTCTTAAAATATAATAACCTGATCAAATATTGTCTCTGGATCTCCTAAAAGGAAAGAATCTTGATTTATTTGAGGAGTTTATTCAGAGCCTCTTTCACATCCTTATTCCTCAGGCTATAGATCATGGGATTCAAGATGGGAAACATCACAGTATAAAATGTAGAAAATATTTTGTCCCTGTCCAAAGAATAGCTCGATTGTGGAAGAGCTATAGATGTAGAAAATGGAGCCATAGTACAAGGTGACAGAGGTCAGGTGGGAGGAGCAGGTGGAGAAGGCTTTGAGGTGACCCTGGGTGGAGTGGATCTTCAAGATGGTGGTGATGATGAAGAAGTAGGAAGCCAGTATGAGCACAGAAGGTGTGATGACATTGGAGGTCAGGAGGAAGTACATCAGAGCCTGATAGCCATCCTTTCTGCCACAAGCCAGCTTCACCAGGGGAAGCAGATGACAAAAAAAATCATCAATGACGTTGTCATTACAGAAGTTCATGATAAAAGTTCTTTTGGTAATGACGAAAGAGTTAATAAAGCCACCAAGGTATGAGGCTGCTACCAAGAATGCACACAGCCTAATGGGCATGGCCTGAGAGTAAAGCAGTGGCTTTGAGATGGCCACATAATGGTCATAAGCCATGGCAGCCAACAGGTAACACTCACTGTACACCAGCCCAGCAGAGAAGAAGAACTGAGCTGCACAGCCAGCAAAGGAGATGCTCTTGTCTTCAGAGATGCAGGTCACTAGGATCTTTGGAGTGTAGGCAGATGAATATCAGAGATCCAGGAAAGATAGATTCCCAATGAAAAAGTACATGGGTGTGTGCAGCCTCGAGTCATTACAGATCAACACCATGAGGATCACGTTTCCCACCAGGGTCACAAAGTAGACACCAATGAACACCACAAAGAGAACCAGCTGCATCACAGGGTCTGTTGTGAAGCCCAGCAGGATGAACTCAGTCAGTGTATCATTGCTTCTCTCCATGGTTATTGGAATCTCACCTAAGAAGAGAAAAAACGAGAATTCAGTTTAAATCACTGTCTTGTATACATAGAAAATATGTGAAATAATCTATGATCCAACAGTGTAATTTTTCATTTTAGAAAGCATTTTCATTTTGTAATAAACCACTTAGACTTTACAATTATATATATTGTTAAATGATAAATTTAGGTACATTAATCTTTCAATAGTTTATTTGAACAAACACCTATTTGAATCAGGCAGCTATCAGATTAATTCTGAGTACCCCAGGAGAAAACATAGGAGAGATATTTTTATAGAAAAGACACAGATCAAAGCAAAACAATCATTTGATTGGCTATAGATTAAGTGGTTGACAAATTTGGGAGACCCTAGCTGGCTCTTTGAGATTGGTGCTTCTTAAATTTCATTTTCTGGGATTCAAGGTCCTTAACTCTGGCTTAATGTTTTATTTTGCTTGCAGTCGTTATCAAGATATAAATAAGAGCCACCTCAGTCTGATGGCTCACTTGTTTAATGACTTTAGATATGCAATTCCAAAAGTCTGGAGTTGGTTAATGTCCCCCCCTCCACCTTAGGAATGATTGTTCAAATGAAGGATGTCCTTATAATTTCTATTTTCTTGTATTTTAGCCTTCTTCATCATGCCAGACTACTTTACTGCTAAATGTGTGATCTCTAAGCTTAACGTGTTACTTGTTTGTATCTGGAACTCTGAACATCACCTATTTTTAATGTATTTTGTTTTGTAAAAAATCAAGCAGTTTTCTTTTAACATTTCCGCATATTGTGACACCCTGAATCCCTATAAATTCTTGTCATATTAATACTTATAGGCATAAGAAAATACTCAGATTATAAGAATAAAAATTGAATATATACAATTTGGGGGAGGAAATGTATGCAGGAAAATAATATATAAAGATGGGATTATAAAAGGCAAAGGATTAACTATTTTTTCCTTATTCTATCAATAAAAATATATTTGACAATAATCTAAATAGCCAGTTTTATTTTATTTTATTAAAAAAATGTATTGAAGCAGTCAATTACAATGTGTCAATTTCCGATGTACAGCATAATGCCCCAGTCATGCATAGACATACATATATTCATTTTCATAGTTTTTATTAAAGGTGATTACAAGATACTGAATATAGTTACCTGTGCTATACAGAATAAACTTTTTTAAAATCTATTTTTATTTGTATGTAAATAGTCAATTTTAGATGTAAGCAATTCATATGTAGTATGTAAGAATTATAGGAGAATAAACTTACAAGTTATTTAAAACTTTTAATGCACTATAATGTTTTTATCAAGAATTTTTATCTTAATAACAATTAGTCAAAAAATTACATATCTTAGGATACGACCACGAGACTCAGCCTTCCATCCAATGACACAGAAATGTGCTCACTTTCTTCAGGATTCCCTGCACATAGACTCCAGCTGTGTCCTTGAACTGGATAGACAGGAATATATCTAGTGTCTGTGCATCCATGCATTGAAGGAACAGTTCCAGTCACACTAAGTTCCCACCAACCAAAGTTGTTTTGTAGCTAAATAAACAAAATTTTCAGTGAATATGACAGTGATGTGTATGCTTGCCATCTTGAACTTATAAAAATACTGTTTGTCCAAGACTCAGTATTAGTGTTACTAAAACCTACTTCTGAGTAAAATGTAGGACTCTATCAGACTGTCCTTCTCAGGCCTTTGCTACCACTTCTCTTCTAAAGGTCCCTATGTGGGTTCAAAACCACACACAGCTGAATTCAATGCTGGTGCTTTGGTTCTCATCTGACTTGATCTACCAGCAGTTTTTGACGTACTTTATTCATTCTTCCTGCTAGAAACACTCTCTTCACTTGGTTTCCAGGTCATCAGACCTGCCCAGGTTTTATTCTACTTCTAAAGCTACTTGTTTTCCAGTAGCTTTGGTGTTATGGCCTCTAGCTTTGAATTTTGGAATGCCCCGGAATCAACCCTTGAATCTCTCCTCTTTTCCATCCACAGTCACTCTGGTGGACCATCTAGTCTAATGACTATAAGTGCTGTTCACATGTGAGGTCCTCCCCCTGCTTTGTGTGTGTCTGTGTGTGTGTGTGTGTGTGTGTGTGTGTGTGTCTTTCTGTTTCTTCCTGACCATGCCTCTTCTCTGAAATCCAGATTCATGGATCCAAATTCTTGCTTAACATCTCTTACACGATGTCCACTGGGAAGGTCAGGAAAAAATGAGTTTCCAGTAGTCCATCCTAGACTGCTTTGCTCTCAGACTTCTCCACTGTAGTAAGTGGCATCATGTCAGTTTAAGGATAATCAGTGGATATTTTTCACCCTTGTTTGTCTTTTGTTCTGTAGTTGACTAATCAGTGACTTCTTGATTCTACCTTCAAAATATACCCAGAAACTGGCCCAGTTTCCCAGCTCCGGTGGTTCAGCCCTGCACTGAACTACTGTTATCTCACATCTGCATCACTGCAGAGCTTCCTGATGGTCTTCCCATTTCCTCCCCACTTCCGTCCTTACCCTGCTTAGTCTCTCAACAAGACCGCCAGAGTGATCCTGTGAGAACACCTGTTTAGATCACGTTACTCTTCTTCTTCAAACACTCCAATGACTTCACAGTTTATTCAGAGTAAAAGTCTAAATCCTTACAGAGATGTACAAGCTCCTTAGATTTCTGCTCCCAGCCCCTCCTGTTCTCTTCTTCACGGTTCACTCTGCTCCAGCCTAGTAGCAATGCTGCCCTCCTTTCGATTCCTAGAATAAACTGGTTTCACGCAGAGCCCTTGACAGTTACTCTTCCCTGTGGATAGAATGCCCTTCCTTTGTATCTTTATAGAGAATCCCCTCCCTTTTCTCAGGGGTCAGTTGCCACTCACATTACCCCTTTCCAGGTGTTCCCTGATCACCATGGTGCACTCCACTTCCCTGATGTTCTTATACCCCCTTCTACTTTATTACTCTCCCTAGTGCTGCTCACTCTCTAGTATTACATATTTCTCATTAACTCAATGTATTCTCTTTCCCCTTCAGTAGAATATCATCTTTCCCACCTGCTTTTGATGCAAAATGTGTATCAGTTCAGTATTTATCTCATTTAAATTTGTACGTTTATTTTGACGTTTTGTGGGCTGTTTATTCTAAGTTGAGTAACGTCAATACAAACTGAGAATAGTTTGGTGATGGAGCAAAGTCTTTGAAAACACGGATCCAGGAGAACTAAAAGGGGTTTCCTGTGAGAAAAAGTTGAAAACTCTTGTACCGAACCTTAAACTTAATAACTTCTGTTTCCATTTGTTTTATGATTCTCGTATTTGTACTAGAACGTTATCACACATAAAAATAATATCTGAGCATTTTGAATACTGTACTCTGAGTCAAGTACTGAGCTCAATGTTTCATAGACATTAGTTTATTTATTCCCATTATTTTATTTATCCATCATGGGTATGTTTAAGGATTAACAGAAATAATTTTACAGAGGACCAAACTGAGTTTTCATGAGTAGTTAGTCATTACACAATTAGTAAGTGGTGTTGTCTTACTCCAGGGACCTGGCACTTAACCACTAAGTCACCTCCCTTGATATCTGACATTAGAGTAACAGTTGTTTGTGGGCTCCGTGGGTCCTTCTCTTTTTGGTTACAACACCCTAACTCAAAACTGATACGATAATTCTGAGAGACACGTGCTGTCACAGGTAAGCACCTCACACATGTCGCATCAGATAAACACTTACTCACGGCTTCCAAATGGTCTTCCATCAGAGTCCTGTGTCTCTTCCATTTACAGCCAGTCCTGTCTATAAGTACAGAAGCATTCTGTTCGCCTCTCCCAGGACAGGGACATTTACCGGCAGTTGTCGTAGTCACAGCCAACAAAGGAGGACATCATGGGTCCAGATGACTTATCTTTATTCAAGTTCCCCAGTGTATTTGATCTTTAAGCACCTCAGGAGTTCATAGCTTGGAAAGTCTCTGAAAGGCAAACTAACCAAAAAGTGTGTTAACATCAGTGCCAAAGAAGAGATTGAGTTAAAAAATTGATGATGCTAATTACTACATTTGAGAAACTACTTTTTGTAAAACATCTTCCTGGGGTCTTTATTTAGTTGTCAAACACCTATGGAGAATGAATTGCCATTTCTCCTACAGACGAGGAAATAGATCAGGTCAGTTAATTAATTTGTCCAGGGAAGGGCAGTCAGGGTTTGAACCCAAGGCAATCTGATCAGAAAATTCATAGTCTTCCCCTTACATCAAATGTGCTTCAAAGACTTAATACTTGAGTCTCTATTCAGCTGAGATAATAGTGCTTCAAAAGCGGACTGCACTTACCCCGAGTGTTTATAAACACAGGCTCTGCACCAAGCATATTCAGCCTCACTTTTCATCAACTCATTACCCAACTTTTAAATGGCAAAAAGCCTTTCATATTGGCTAATGTCCTTAAAAGCAACTTGTCAGGTTTCTCCATTATTTATCTTAGTAATACTTATTGAGTACTCAGTATGCATCAGAAACCACACTGAGTGCTTTAAAGTCATTGCATTTTAACTTTCACAGTAATCTTGTGAAATAAATATCATCATTATGCCCATTTAGATGTGGGCTATATGGGACATAGAAATGATTCTACATCCATTGTTCAAAGTCACAAAATGTAAGACTCGAACAGGGAAGATTAAATCTATTTCTCTCTGTGCTAATCACCTGTCCCCAGATCTCCCTAATTATCCAGCATTACCTCTGTTCCAGATACTCTGCCAGGTACTGTGGAAAGTGATAGAACTGAAGTATGGGGCGTGGCATGAAGAAGGTGGAATTTATTGGGAGGCACCGAATCTTTGTAAACAAACACAACAAGTTATGGTGGAATTACCTGTTGTATCTGATAATGAGAGGCAGGCCAGGATGAAGAGCTTGCTAGGAAGCACTGTGTGTGTGATGAGACATTTTTCACAGGAGGGAGAAACATGCTTGTGAGTTTGAAGATGCGTGGACGGCTACCACATTGGAGGAAGACATTTCTGGCAAAAGGCACAGCCGCCAAGACACTGAAACTGGAAATGGAATGGAGGCTGGAGGAACTGTCAAAGTCCATCAGATCCATTGGGAGCATGCAGCGTATTTGTTGGCATGACGTTAGATGAGACTTCAGAGGTATTTTCATGCCACATTCACAAAATCCTCAAAGGCAATGTCTTCACTTGGACCAATATTAAGATGCTTGAAGTGTCAGGGGCTGTGGCTAAAAGCTGGGTGGTGTTAGGGAGGCAGTTACCACTGTGGGCATCAGCATGTGCAGAGCAAGGCTGATTAATGAGTGCTTAACCTCTCTACTCCATCCCTACCAATGTCAGGATTAGGGGGATGAGGAAAGACACTCTTCTAGAGACTCAAAGTGACCACCAGCAATTATAAACCAAATCAGTGGCATGGCTGAGTCTGAGATTGGTGCCTCTGACTCCACGTTCTATGCTCTTTCTCCCACAGTAAATTCCTCCTAAGCCTTCTCCTGCCATGACTTAAATTCTCCTTTCTTTTAGATATTTTTGCTGTTAGTCACATCTTGAAGAGAAAGGGAAAAATAACTCTTGATTTCTTAAGCATCAGGCCCTAAGCCTGAATTCTGTGGATCTCCTCAGCTGAAAATGTTCAAATCCACAACACAAACACACACAAATGAAACAGTGCACATATTTTCTCCATGTTTTCCTTTAGGCTTAAACATGGATGCAAAGTCACAAGTTAAAAATTTTACCTTAAGAAAGGAATTCTCTTCCAGTCAATCTCAACTGGAAGGCTATGACCACTTGGCAGTAATGCTAAGCTATTGTCCAACATTCATTTTAAATGCATCATTTGTCTTCCTATCCCCCTGGGATAAATTTTTTTTAATTGGACATTTCATTGTTTTGAGCCTGAGTATAGATGGCTTTTTTTTAGTTTGCTGTCCCCTAGGGCTCTTGTGTTAGTCACAAAAGCTTATTCCTGTGGTAAATAGTTCTCAATGGCAATTTTTTTGCACTTTTTGTGTCAATTATAGTTTTATTTTTCATTTCTCCCCTTAATGTAAGTTGTCATTTCTCACCACAAATAGTTGGGAAAGCCCAGTCTCCCTTTTTACTCAGTTTCAGAAACTGCCATAGAATGATTGTGCAGTATGAAAATGAAGCTTTGAGGCTCCTGTCATAACAGAATGGAAATGACTGTTGAGTTTTTGTGGGAGTAAAACAAAGATTTCTGTGCCAATAGTAAATCTGAATCACACAATTTACCAGGCTTTGTAACAAGATCTCATCCCGACATTCTAATATTTAAATCGGTGAGTTCCAGAATATTTGATAACAGTCGATCCCAAGGGTTTTACATTCTTGGAATTCCTCATGGTTTTGTAGCTTGAGGGAATGGCAAAAAGTCAATTAAAGCAAAACTATGCATTGACAAAGTCAGGTCAATCTTACTTAATAAGACTTAGATAGGCTTTGTTTGGAGATTGAGATTTCCCCAGTGATAGATATATTCAACCATAATTTTCCTTCACATTTTGTACTGAGTTTTGCTGAATCCAAATATGTATATAGAAGGCATGTATTCAGTATGTACAACTGAATATTAATAACCACATAGGTATCAATATATCTGTGAGGTGCTTAGATATCTTCCATTTGTCCTTCTAAATAAGCTGCCACCCTTTGCCATACTGTTCTCTGGTCTCCAGGAAACCAACCCAAATGAACTGTATTACTTAAGATGAACAATGGAGAGAGAACTAAAATGAGAGAAAACGCTGGGTTCGGAACACTTATTTCCAGACTATGTCGCTGCACAGGTGGTGACGGCCCCATTAATCCCTAGACCACCGTCCTGGCTTTTATCTGGTTTCTCTTACTGCAGACTCTCCTTCTCTTTCTAGGCCCTGGTAACTGATCTTTCCCCTTCTCCCTTCAGGCCTAGATGTAGTATGATGTTGTGTCAAAGAATGAGTCTATTCTTTGTCATTTTCCCATATTCTGTTCACATATTTATAGATATTCTCTTTATTAAATTCTCAGATTGCCCGATTTGAGTGGGCCATTTGGTCTCTGACTGGTGACAAAATTAGCATTAGCTGTAGCCCTGGAATCAAACCTTTAAGCTGGGTCTCTGGGATTAGTTTGCTCGCACATTTAAAGTATGAGCAAATATATCACTTGCCAGAGAAATGGGACACTGGGGAGCCCTGGCAAGTGGTAGTGTCGTGATAATTTAAATGATCATTAGTAATGTCATAGCATGAAGTGCAACCGGAGAGCAAAGCACTGAAAGATGATTTCGTTGTAGCACTGATGGTGACCATAATACTGGTTGTAGAAATCACAGGGTCTTCTAAATTGAAAACTGTGACTATCCTTCTGCAAACATGAAAGAGTACTTGGAAAGCCTCAGCAGTAGGTTTGAAGGAGCTTCTCATCTCCTTTAGTCCCTTAGGAAAGATATGGTTGAGGTCCAAGCCAGGGCTTAATTATAAGGATTGCAGACACGCAATACCAATCAAATTCCAAACATCACCAGATGGTTTATGGTAAGGGAAAGGAACTGATTGAGGAAAGAATTGAGGTCATAAAATAATGGGATAGGGACATTGGGCAGACAAGAATGGAGCTAAAAACAAAAATCTTTGCCTGAAGAGGCAGTTCCTAGCTTCTCCCACCTTAGAGAGTCAGTTATTCCCTGTACAAAACTCTTCCAATGACTGTACTCAGGGAGTTGCCTTCTGAGCTCATGTGATTCTCCTCAACACCCACCCTCAACCCTCCACATTGCCTTTGTAGTGAAAGTTGAGTATTGCTTAGCCCAGATGGTGAATCAAATACTTGCTCTTAGAGGAAATGCACACTAAAAAATGTTATGAGATTTCATTAATCTCTATTAGTAAGAATCTAGAAAGCATGCAATTGGCTTCTAAAAGCGGTAAACCAAGCAGTATGAAATATAAGGGTTATTGAAACCAAGGTTATCAACACAAGTGCACCCATGGAAGATTCAGGAATTCACTGTGTGTCCTTAAGAACTACAATTAAGCATTCAGTCTGACTGATTCTTTTGAACTGTTTAATACTGACTGAAGAGAAAAATATCCCGAATGCAATGATGGCAAAACATGTGGATAACGCCAGTACTGTAGGCTTAATTAATTTCTTCATTATGCCTCTATTTAGTGTTGTGGCTTACTAAGATTATTTATAAGCATATTTGTAATCTTTTTGTGTTTTAGTAATATTATTTGGACTTTCCCTGTAGTTGAGGTGAACTTACAAGATAAAAATGAGTAAAAATCTTCACAGGCTAGCAGTGATTTCTTATTTGGAAAATCAACCAGTTTTCCTAAAGTAAATAAAACAGGAGCAATGTATCAAATGGTTAATTTTTTTAAAATAAAATTTTAAAGTCAATCTAACTTTTATATCCACCATTTTAAACAAAATTTTGCTTTTTTGTACAATGATTTCTCCCACTGAAATTGTTTTTTAATTCTCAGCCAACATTAAGAAACCTGTTTTATGTTACTATTTTGTATTAATTTAATACATGAAAATTACTCATGAATAATTTAATCTTGTAATAACTTTATTATAATTGTAGAGCTTTATTCTAATAATTTATTAATTATTCTAATTAATTAATAAGTGTATTCCATCTTCATCTATTATATCAGAAATTGAGTCCACATAATTAGCTTTTATTTAGGAACTATTATCTAATAACTTTGTCTCAACTTGGCTCTTCTGTGTGACAACTGTTACTGATTACTATTAGTAGTATTAGTAGTAGCATTCATCAGTGCTGACTGTTCTTGTTTTTTGTAGAGCTTCCAGTTTTACTGGAACTGCTTGGAAAATGGGTCTTTATATTTATGATTTGCTGCTTATGCCAAAAAATTAACGTATCTGTATTTATTTGAATTTCTGTTTCTATGTACTATATATTTAGTCCAAACACACTTTTAAAATGCAATCAACAGGGAAATACATACAAGGTCTTGTGGTAGCTCACAGCGAAAAGAAAATGTGACAATGTTTATGTATAACTGAAAAATTGTGCTCTACACAGGAATTTGACACAACATTGTAAAATGATTATAACTCAATAAAAAATGTTTAAAAATGCAATCAAAATGAAATAATCTACCATATTTACCTTTCTTATATTGTCTGTGTACATTTTTCATTTTTTGAGAATCCTAGACATCCTTGGCTTTTTTTGGTTAATATATTACAACTGAAAATATCATTTTGGTTATTATCATGATTTTATGTATATATATATATATATACATATATATCTCCAGGACGTCACAACGTCACCAGCACGAGACTCTTGAAGTTAGTTTCTTTTGTTCCTGACTCTATCATTTGTAGAAGCATCCATGTTTTGTAGACACAACAGAATATTTAGGCACATACTACTTGTCCTCTCACACTAAAACACGATCTGAGCTGTCTTACAAGAATCTTTTATTCTTTTAGGTGAGTGGTATTAGGGATACAGATTAAGGACCCAAGTTTGCACTTGCATCACTTCATGGAGTGCCATGGGTCATCTCTGTTTAACACAGAAGAAGGGTAGTCTGAGATGTGCAGATGTTTTCTTAGTTTAAGGCAATCTCACCCATGTTTATGTGTTTTTCACATCATTTATGAATGACACAGAACAGGCCAATTGATCTGCCCCTTTGAGGATTCATCCTAGCGGAGCCCTCTCTGTTTCCCGGAGTCATGAGACTCACATGAGAAAGCATCTGCTAAAGGACGCCACATCTGCCACGTGCTGTTTCCCCTTTGCCCACTGAGCAGCTCCTACCACAGTACAGCCTCAGGGGGATGACACCCAGTGGGGATCCAGTCCTGGAGTCTCAAGCCTCGTGAAGAAGGCAAAGTGGAACTGGACGTTCCAAAAAGGCTTCAGCAGATGTTGTAAATTTTAGATTGTTTTCACACAACAGTTCTTAAAAGTTGGAATAATGTAGGGAAAAAATGGAAGTAACAACACGGAACTCCTTAAAAGAACACAGATTTGGGTCTTAGGTTTGTCTAAATCCACAATTGTGTCCTTTTCCAGTAGAAATATTGGGAAAATAAGGTTTCAAGGGCTCCCCTGGGGAGCTTTGGGAAAATACATATATCAGAGTTCTGTCTGCAGAGGTTCTAATTCAGGATAAGTCCTGGGTATTGATATTAAATAAATAAGGGACAGCAACCAACTCCATTGCATCCAGGATTTTAGAATATTGAGATTAAGTTACACTGTCATTTGGAGGCATTATTTGACTCAGCTGCCTCTTTGTACATTGAAAAGGCTTAATTAATATTAACCTTTTGCTTTTTATTCCCTTCCGTTCTTTCTCCTTTTCTTCCCTTGAGCTCCATGACAGGGGCACAATGCAGTGGTCTAGATACTTTAACACCCATTTGAAAAATGAATAAACCGAGGCTTATGAAAGTGACATGATATGTTTGAGCTCACCAAACTGGTAGTGCCCCTTCTGGCCTTACTGTTTCCTTATAAAAAGTTTGTGTTTGCTAGCTATGCAGTTGAAGATGGTTCCAGAGTTTGCTGTGATCTGGGAGAAGAGACCCTAGGGTTTGAATTTGCTATGTGGACAATTGAATGTATACAATGATCATAACCATCTCTACCTTCCAGGATGAGAACACTGAGGTCACCTGGAAGGCATGGTTTAATCATGGCGAAGGTTCACACTCAGGGGAGGGAGAAAAGAGGGAGCAAGTAACACCCACATCAGCCAGGAATCCCTCAGAACAACTCATTACATTTTAATTACTGGTCTGGGACATTGTCTCTCAACAATCTAAAACTCAGCCTAGCGTCCTAAAATGAAACCCAAGTGACTTAGGGATTTTACTGGGTATGCATTCATTAACTCTCTTTTTAATCTAGAAAAGGGCTGAGTTGTATTATAGCAGTATCTCATTTGTGGTTATTTTAGGAGATTTATTTGTATCTCTATGAAATTATATGTTTTTTGCATGTGGATATCATGTTTATTCTGTCTTTCATGGGCTTTTTTTTTTGCATGACTATGTGGTAAATACAGGTATGAAACAGATTATTTCTACACATCATTTATGACATTAGGGTATTTTTTATCTCTTGTGCCTATGATTACAATTGCTTACTAAAATATTACAAAAATAACAGTAATAGTAAAATAAAACTACCAGTTATTTAACTAAAGGACATTTTGAAAATATTTCAACTCAAGTAGAAATTATGGCTTTGCCATGTGTCCTGACTTTGGGACAGGTGTATAATCTCTAGGATCTTCAATTTTCTCATATTTAAAATGGATATACATACATTGGAGTCATTGTAAAGATGTGATTTACTACCAGCAAAGTATTTACACACCTTTGTCATGTAATAGAGAAATATAATAGGTAGCATTTAATTTCTTTTGGTGACTTTTTTTTTTCCTTTCCACAGAGAAAGGTTTTTTCTTGGGACAAGAGGGTGGAAAGGTGATTTTATTGTCTCTACTAAGCATCAGAATTGATTAACTTTTATCATGTTTTGCCACATGGCATTGTTGGCCTCTCTTAGAGCAGGGCCTTCCAGGAGCCCCTGCTGTCATAGTTTCCTTTTTCTGTCCCATGTGCTGTTAAAACCAGATCCCAATCTTTTATTCAAGAGGATTTGTGAAACTAATTCACAGTAAGTGGTACATTATCATCTACGGTGCAATTTAATTTTTTTTATTTAAGTACAGTCAGTTTATAATATTGTGTCAATTTCTGGTGTACAGAACAATGCTTCAGTCATACATGAACGTACATATATTCATTTTCATATTCTTTTTCACCATAAGTTTTTACAAGATATTGATTATAGTTCCTTGTTTTATACAATATAAAATTGTTATTTATCTTTTGTATATATATTAGTTAACATCTGCAAATCTTGAACTCCTAATTTATCCTTTCCCACCCTCTTCCAGTCTGGTAAACATAAACATAAGTTTGTTTTCTATGTCTGTGAATCTGTTTCTGTTTTGTAAATAAGTTTGGCTTTTTTTTTTTTTTAGATTCCACATATAAGTGATATTATATGATATTTTTTCTTTCTCTTTCTGGCTTAATTCACTTAGAATGACAATTTCCAGATCCGTCTATGTTGCTGCAAATGACATTATTTTATTTTATTATTTTTATGGCTGAGTTTATTCCATTATATAACTATACTACAGCTTCTTTATCCAATCATCTGTTGATGGATATTCAGGTTGTTTCCATGTCTTGGCTATTATAAACAGTGCTTCTATGAACATTGGCAATTTATAAACACTGTAAGTGGTATTTTTATTCAAATGATCATCCCTTTTCTAGAATATTTTCATAACTCAGAGGTGGATTCATTAGAAAAATATTTAGGGTCTTTCTGATAGTCTTACCAATTATTATTCCTTAGTAAGGGAGGGAGCAGAATCGTCCCTATGCTCTCTTTACTCTTAGTCCTTAAACTTCTTAGTCCTTATGTTGATTTTTTTTAACAATAAGTTTCATTGATTGATGAGCTGATAACCAATGAAATCACAAACTTTGGCAATACTAAACACATGTATGGAGTGTGTGAGTTTGTGCAGGCTCTGAACACCTCTGCAGTGATAAATCAAGTACTGCTGATGTATTGTGTCTAATATTCCTCTGCTCTTAGAGCACAAGTATATTTCTAGCAAACCGTGTAATGTGACATTTATGTAATATTGTTACTATAATATTTTCACTGTGTCAGATACTGTGGTGAATTACTAAATGTACTTTCTAGTGTAATCTTCAAGACAATTCTGTGGATTAAGTATTAGTATAGTTCCCATTTCACATGGGAGAAAATGAGGTTTAGAGAAGTTTGGAAACTTACAAACTGACCCAGCAAAGAAATGGTGAAGCCAGAATCATATTCTGATTGTCCTTGTCCAGAGTGTTTACTATGTACTAGGGAATGGAAAAAATATAAATAAGACTTACAGGATCCCTAGAAACCCAAAGTCAATTGGCAAGATCGACTAATACATTTTTACTCACACACACCCCCACATGTACAACAATGGAGTATGTTAAAGGGTGGAAGTGGTTCAGCAGAGGGGACTCTGATTAACTCTGGGTGAGTTAAATGAGGCAGAGTTTCAAAGAGGATGTCATGCATGCCTAGTATGTAAAATATTCAATAGGAGTTTTCCAGACAGACAAGAAGGCATGTGGCAACAGTGGCTTTCATCTTGTGAAGTGAAATGGAGGGTGTACAGTTTACTCAGTGATTCCTGTTTGATTGAGATGATTATATAGAATCTACTGGTAATTATAAATCATCCAGGGCTTCTGCAAGCCCATATTTAATTTGGTGGGCTTGCTTTGTACTATGGGCATTATATTTACTTACAAAAGTGTCTTTATTCCTCTTGTCTTTATGAGGGAGATGCAGTTCTGTGTGTTCTTATAGAAACAAAAACAGATTTATATCCTGAAAAACTGACAATTGAATAGAGTCAAGCTGACTTTGAGGAGTTTTAGCTGTAAAGTGACTAAAAATGTTCTTTGAGGAAACTGTGCATTTAGAGGAACCATGAGACTATCTTTTTGATTGAGTCATCAAACTACAGAGTGTTTAAATGTTGAATCAATATATTTATGTTCCTTCATGGGAACGTATTCTACATAAGCATGCATGCCTCTGGAACCAAGACTTTATTTTTGTCCTGGTTTTACTACTATTGAAATAAATATAGATATATTATATACATGTTTATTGTGGGTGCTTGCATATATATTCAGAAATTTTTTAAGTGATTTTGGACAAGTTGTTTACTGTCTTAAAGACTTAGTGTCTCCATCATTGGCCTGGGGAGGGGATGAGGAGTGCCAATAATTCCTGTTCTGCACACATAACAAAGATCCGCTAATGAAGGGGATCTTTATTTTTAGGTTATTGGACTTTACGTGTGTTACCTCATTTACCACATCCATCAGCTCTGTGTATGAGGATGTCACTCTTGCTCCCTTCCTGCAGGTAAATAAAGTTAAGCACAGACTGGCCATGTGACTTGTGCAAGAAAAGTCTCCCAGCTGGCACGTGATGGAACTAGGCATGTGATTTCGGCTCTTCAGATTCTGCGTGCTTCCCCACTAGTCCCATGATCTGATGGGACCTGATGGCGTGCCGCCTTGTTGTCAACTCAGAAATTCACTGTGGATATCCTTTGCTGTCATCATAATCACCCCTAAACATTACTGAAACAGCTTTTATTTTCAGCAGGACTTTCTAACCATTGTTTGGAGGTCCTGGAAGGGAGTTCCCTAACCACCCTTCCTTCCTACTCTTGATGTAAACAAGACTGTGACTTAACTCCTCTCTCCTCTCTCCAGGCCCATCCCTCCTTTACTCCTGGACTTCGTATTTTAGATTACTTAGTTCACCAGTTCATGATTTATTTGATTCAAAAATCCCTGTTTAAGTCAAAAGATAAGGAAGCGCTCTAAAATATATTGTATGCATATTAATAGTATTTGAAAAATGATGCTTTGCATGAAGTAGTCTTTTTCATGACCTGCACCTACTTGGTTCTTCAAATGTCTTCTTCCTAAGAGTCCCTGTTCCTTCAGGAATCAGAATGCTTCCTTCATCACAACTTTCCATGGACTGTGAGGTTTATGAGAGTATCAAAATGTCTGTTGTGTTTATCAGAAGAGCCCAGCATCTGGTACATACTAGATTACCAAAAATATAGTTTTTGAAAGGAAGAAAGAAAGAAAAAAGAAAGAAAGAAAGAAAAAGAATGGACAAATGAATGGATGAAAGATTGGCAGCTTCTTTTTGCTCTTACAGCTCTGACTGCCTCCAGGGCTCTTCCTCACCCCATGTCTTTCTAATTTCCTGCTTTCATCTGCTGAAAGCCAGTTAACCAAACACGTTAACTCTGCCCCTAAACTAAATAAGCAGGCACAGGGTGGGGTCTAAGACGTGCTCAATGACTAGACCTGGTAACTTGTCTGGATCTTTTTTAATGATCTTTTTTCTCTGAAATGGTTTTTATCAGAGAAGTGAATTCTGGCTAAGTGTAGCAATACTGTGTGTTACTAGGGCTATAATAATAGTTGTTATTTGTGGGTTGTTCCCTACGTGTAAGCATTGCCTTAAATTCTTTATACACACTATTCAATTTCACCCTCAAAAAATTGGTTCTATCATTATCCTTATTGTAAATATAATAAAATCATCAACGACCCCTATTGCATGGAAGTTGTGAAGCTGGGAGAATCGGCACTTAGTGTGACCCATCACGGGTTTTGCTGTTGGTGTGCACAGTCTTTGTTCTTAGGGTTTCAGCATGTCTAAATACTAGAAAGCAGAAAATTGCATCAGGGTGATACAGGAGCGCAAGCCTCTTCTGGCCTTTATTTTTAAGTTCATGAACAGCACATCAAACAGTGTCTTTTTTGGCTTTTACTTGAGTTGTTCTGTGTTGGGTGTCGAACAAAAACATAATCAGATCTTTCTGAATAGGTGAGCGTGAGCAAGGCTTTGAAGACTGCATATGATTTGAAAAGATTATGAGCAGCCAAGAGGGCCTCCCCTCAGAGTAAAGGCTAGAATATCTGTTTAACTTAATCAGTGTTTGAGTTTGAATATTCTTTTGGAATATCCCCTTCAATAGCAGAGAGAAAGCTTTCTGCTTGTAGTACAACTCAGATACTCAAGATATAATCTCCTTGCTATGTTATTTTTATCTTGAATTTTCAACACTGTGATGTATAGGGCATTTGATTTTTTTTTCTTTAGGTGAGTGAATGGTTCTATGAGAGGGAGGTGACCAAGAAATGAATCTGATAAAAACAAACTTCACTGTGACTGAATTTGTGTTACTGGGGCTCTCATTTCAGCCAACGATAAAGCTCATTCTTTTTATTATGTTATTGTTCTACTATTTGTTAACAGTGGTGGGGAATGTTATTATTATCATTATTATCCAGATAGAACCATTTCTCCAAACCCCCATGTACTTCTTCCTCACTAACTTATCCTTTCTGGACATCTGCTATACATCCACCAATGTCTTACAAATTCTGTCCAACATGGTGGGGAAAAGGACAATCCTCTTCTCCAGCTGTGATACTCAGATGTTCTTCTCCCTCTCCTTTGGAATGATTGAATGTGTTCTTCTTGGTGTCATGGCTTATGACAGATATGTAGCTATTTGTCATCCCCTTCATTATACTCTCATTATGGACCAGAGCACCTGCATCCAGTTGGCAGCCATTTCTTGGTCCAGTAGTTTCCTAAGTTCCATGGTCATCAACATCCTCACCTTGAGTTTGCCCTACTGTGGGCCCAATGTCCTGAATCAATTTTTTTGTGAAGTTCTTTCCATCCTGAGGTTGGCTTGCACTGACACCTCAGTTACTGAGATGGTTGTCTTTATCTTCAGTGTCATCATTGTCTTCATTCCTTTTCTCTTCATTGCTGTTTCCTATACCAGAATCCTTCAATCAGTCCTCAGGATTTGATCAGCCTCTGGGAGGCACAAGGCACTATCCACCTGTGCTTCTCATCTGACAGTGGTGGCCTTATTCTATGGAACTGCCATCTTCATGTACATGAGACCCCAGTCGAAGTCCTCCAGGACTGGGGGCAAGATCACCAAGGTGTTCTATACTGTGGTCACACCCATGCTCAACCCCTTGATCTACAGTCTAAAGAACCAAGATGTAAAAGGAGCTTTAAGGAGAGCTGTTGTAAAACAGAGGACATGAGACCTCTTAGTGTGATGCTGAGGTTAACTGTTAACCTAAGATAATGGACTTTCCAATATGAAATGATAGAATAAAAAGTGGCTGGGACAGTCAACATCTGCCCTATCATTCATAAAAGACACTTGGTTCCAGCTGCAGACTCAACAAGAAACATGTCTCCCCCAAGGGCAAACCATAAATTTCAGAAAAAGCATCCTTTATTGAGTGACTACTAATTTCTCACTCCTTGAGAAATCTTGGTTCTCTAAAATCACAGACTCTTTGAAATTAATTGCTCCAAATTATATCAGTAAGAAGAAACATCTTACTCCTGCTTGAAGGATGTAAAACACTTTGGTGGGGAGAAGCATTCTCAACTTTCAACTCAGGTGCAGAACTTCAGATAGGGGTCTTTGGTTGCAACATACTGCATCAATCTTAGTTTTGTAGTTTCCGAGGAGACAGGACCCTGCATCTACTTTGTGGTTTAAACCTAATTTTGACCCCTTTATACATAGCCCTGCTTTGCAATGAATCTCTCAAAATGTTGCTTCATTTAAATTTTATCTTAACTCCACCCTCCCCCCAAATCCTAGTGTGTGGTATTTTTCTTTGCAATGGATTAATAAATCTGATTTTATGTGACTTATAGGCTTATTCCTGGTGGTCTTAGGCTGATTGTATGGACGGGGGATAGCAATGATTAGAAATGGAAGATTTGGTCAAGGATTAATAGATTAACTAATTCATTCACTACATATTGTTGAAGGGCTATAGAATAGAACTTTAAATAAAATAGAAATAATTTCTTTATATATAGATATTTGTAATATACATATACTATACACACTTCCATTGACAAATTGTGATAATGGATTAAGGGACATGATTATCAAGGGGTGGTGACAGACAATAATAGGAAAGATGACCTTCTCTGAGGAGGCTGCACACAAAGGAAGGAGAGGTAGGAGTCAGATCGAGAAGAGCTTCTGTTTGGAGCATGGTTGTGGACAAAGACTGGAAATGTGAGATGGTTTGTTCATTTGAGGGAATAAAGGAAACTATTGAGAAACAGGAGATGTGGCTGGAGAGGCAGACATGAGACGGACTATGCAGGGCAAAGCTGCTTATGGTCAGGAGCAGGGATGTACTCTCCGCAAAGTGTAAGCGTTATAAAGAAGGGTGGTATGACACCACTTATGTTTTTGAGAGGTTTTCCTGGATGCTGTGTGGGAGACAGATATACATATATGTGTCACAAATGTGTGGAAAGAAATATGTCCTCTGTTTTGAAGCTTTTCAACCAGTGGTACCTTTAGTAAAGAGTTATTCTTCAAATTAAGAGAATAGCAAAATATAACTTGAGATTAGTCTACCTAATAAACTTAAATATGGCCTTTGACTAAATTATTACATAAGACATAAGCAATTCCTAAAATTTTCTCACTTGTTTATTTCATGATTTAGATAAAATAGAAATCATATTTCCCCTTTTGCAGATATCCAACAGTTAAATGCCACCATTTCTTCTAACTGCATACAAAGGTTGTATACAATCAGCAAATACATATGTGAAGTCTCCTTAATGAGATAAGTAATGTAGACATCACTGGTTTAGAATTGACTTAAAATGTAAAAAGCAAGCAATCAATCATCTATCTTTATCTAGACATCTCTATCCTCTCTAGAATAGAGTTATTATGAATTGATGATAAAGTTTATATATTATAAACCTGTCAGAATTTCTTCAGAAGTTGCTTTCACTTTTTGGACATGGCTGATTAATTTTAAGGACAATAATGCAATATTGAAACGTTGTAATGTCATCATTGTAGGTATAGAGGATATAAAAAACACTACAACCATACATTATGTTACCAGCTTTCCTAATGGGTGTCTTTCCCTTTAAAGTGAAAAACATTAATTCAGCATTCCAGTTAATAAGTATGAGGATTGTAAAATATTGAAAAGGAAGAAAGTCCTGGTGAAGCTAATTATTCCTCATTAGTACCATTCTTGCAGCATAATTGGAAAGCTGAACTGCTTCTTTGCTATCATCTGTTTTACCTCTTGCCTTCATTTATTCCTATAATAGTGCCTTTTTTAGGCTATTTGAACTTGCTGTGAATCAGCTCACCACAGTCACAGGCAATGTGAGTCTTCCATCAAGTGCTTCACAGCAAAACACCGTCTAAATTCTGACTAATCAAAACATCATGCTGAACACAGCCATGGGCCAGACACTTACAGAGCTTCCCTAATCACTTCCCCAGTTCTAGTTGTGCCTGCCACTTTCTACCATGTTGCACACTTCCCTGTTTTACAGAACACTGGACTAGGACTCAGCAGAAGTAAGCTATCATACTCATAAGGGGTGTATGTTTTAATGTTATAGTGGATTTACATGTGAATCTAGCCCAAAGGACAGCTGCCATTAATTAAGCCCCAAAGTGCTTAAATACACTCCTTAGGATTTTCTCATATTTTAATATCTGGATTAGAGCACTTTTGAGAGTGAAATGTAGCACTGCTGATACTTATCCCAGGACAATGGGCAAAAACTCCTGAGCAAGGGGGGCCATTGGCCATGGTAACACTCTTGCTTAGTTCTCACAGAAATCCCACACTGTAGGCATTACTGGTACCATTCTGCAGATGGGAAAACCCAGAAAGTGAGTTCAGGAATGATTTCTAGAAGTGATGGTTGATTTGTGACATAAAGCAGAAGCAAGTGTTTTCTAGGTGGGTTAGTGGTGTTTGAAGCATAGACTCATGTAAGCAAAAGTATGCAAAGAGAGGAAGTTTAAGGTGTACTTGAGCTCGACGTAACTTGAACTTCTGGGAGGTGGGATGTGGGAGGAAATGACTAAGATGAAGCTGAAAATGTAGAATTTCACATGTCATCCATGGGTGGCATTCATGGTGTTGATTTCATCATGGGCTCCCATTCCAGTCTCCAGAATAAGGCTCATTATTCTCACTAACTAACTTTGCTCTAACAGAGCTAAACACACAGATACCAACACACCTGCTTCCAAAGCCCCTCACTGGCTGCACATTTTTGGTGTCTGACTGTTTGAAGCAATCTGGACACCAAACATTTCATCTCACTTCTTTCTTTTCACAAACTTCTTTTAGTGTTCATTATGAGTTTGCTGTTGTGAGAGGGACACCAGGTACATCTCACACAGTGTCTGCATTTTAGGCATTTAGACGTGTATGTGCATAACTATAACATCCACACACAATCAAAAGAAAGTTACAAATGAAATGATTTTGCTGTTCAGAAGAGTAAGTTTTTTTACCAGCCCAGTAGGTCAGAGAAAGAGGGTGTCTGGAGGAGTAGTATTTAGCTGGTCCTTGAAGGAAGAGCCAAGTTTGGATGTTCTGAGACATGGAGTTGGGATAATCAGGGAAGCAGGGAGTAGAAAGAGGAGAGAACTGGTGAAAATACAGAGGTAGAAAAATGTCAGGGCCATTCAAGAAATAGCTTTATAGGAGAATTTGTTGCACAAAGAGATCAGGGAGAAATAATACCACGTGGTGTTTAAGGAAGAGGACTTGGAATGCCAAGCAAAGGACTTTGGCAATTTTATAGCTTCTGTGTTAGGGAATAGGGGTAACTGTGGAATAGGACAAGGAATCTTAGACCCTAATTATTCCAGGTAGCCTCTCTATGGCAGATACTGAAGGGAGAGACTTCAGCTTACATTCCTCCGCTGGGAGAAGACCACACATAATTATGGCTAAAGGTAAGAGTTTTATTCAAGTTTTATTAAGAAAAGCATACCATCTTATGCCACTAAACCTATCTGAAGTAGCCAATGTCTACTTGGATTTACCCACCTAAAGACTGTGTTGCTACACTGGTTTCTCCAAAGGTCTTTCTGTGGATGGATATGTGACAGGACTTCAGGGAGCAAAGAGGTATCTTCTCCAGAATTCATGAGTGATAAACTCCCTACACTCCAAGTTACAAATTCCCTTGTCCTTAAATTGGTGCCAGATCTTGAGCTACATTCCAGCTTTGCCATCAAACCTTCCCACTGGACAGCTGGCCAAAATGGCCCATGGAACAGTCCCATGGTTTCCAGCCTCTGTACCTTTCTTCACTATGTTTCTTCCTTCTGTCATTCCCTATTGGTTTGCTTTCCTGTTTAATTTCTGGATCTTTCTTCAAAAACAACTCACATGCCCCCTCCTCCATAAAATTCCCTGATCTCCCAAAAGGAGGTGCTGCCTTTAAGGTGTGACTTCCCACAGCACTTTGTCTGCAGTCCTCTTCTCGTATTTATTGTTTTGTTTTCCTGTAATACATGATATATGCATTTAATTTATCTCCCTATGCATGTCAACTCAGTAAAGACAGAACATCTATATCTGCATTGATATGTACATCTACATCTACAAATCTACCCACCAAGTCTTAAGTCTTAAACACAGATTGTTTAAAAAAAGTCACCTGAGATTTTTCTTGTGTGTGGAAGAAGCAGAATTTAATTTCAGCTTTTTCTCATTCTGATCCCTTCCATCTTAACCACATCTGCACTGATTTTTGCCTATTATAACTCCTAGTGCAGTAGTTACCAACTCGTTTCTGATTAGAGAAAACAGCAGTTCATAAGATTTTTGCAGTCTATTATAGAGAGTATGATTGAAATGTCTGCTTTTGCTATGTTTTTAGTACTTGCTAAAGTTTTTAATGTATAAAGGAGAATTCAGGCCTTTTCAAACATCAGACATTTATTTACCACTTATTTGAGCAAATCCAAAGGATAGATGAGGTGTAAATAATAGCCCTTAGTTCATTGATGAATAGATTAAAGTACAGAGACATTATGGGACTTATCCGACATGATTACTGGCAGGACTGGGACAAAGACTAACATGATCCAACTTCCATCCATTTTTTCTCTTGTCATTTCAAGTTGATATTTGTGCTTCTAAAACCAATTACATGGGGAAAAAATGGCTTCCTCATTTTATGACAACACATTGACCCAAGATGACAGATAGTTAAGATGTAAATGAAAGAAAAATAGAAGGAGCTACTGTTTATTAAATATCTCTTATGTGACAGATTCTTTACAAGGATTACAGCATATCATTTGAAAAATGTTAAAAAGTAAGTTATTCCCATTTGTAAGATGAAATTAAGGCTTATAGAGATTAAGTAACTTGCCCAAGGTCCTACAGAAAGAGAGACCAGAATCTGAGTGAGGGCTTCTTTCTAAATAGTCCAAAGCCTGAATTTTGTCATAAGTCAGAGTGGAGAGTGCAGCCCCTGGGTCAGTTTTTGGTTTTACTACTTAACTTTGACAAGTTTTTTGTTGACTTTTCTATATGTCAGTTTTATTATCTTTAAAATGAGAATAATACATACATCTAATGATTGTGGTAAGAACCTAAACAGATTTAAAGTGTTTTGTTTATTGACTGGATACAACAATAAATTAGGAAAAAAAAAGTAGTCCTTTAGCAACAAGGTCAGTGAGTAGAGATACAGAAGTGGGATTCAAAGATCTTCCTTATTCTGAGGCAACTGCTCTTTCAATTAAGACATAGACTACTTGGTTCATAGTTAATGAAAATGGAAAGTCCTACCCTAATTTCTTGTTTTTCACACAGCATATAGATTTACACATTAGATTATATTTTTAAAAAACCTGAAGGCTAAATCTCTGGACTGTTTCAGGACTGACCACTCCACACCTGTCTATTAAGCCCTTTACTTTCTCCATAATGTGACATCAGGGATGTTTTTAGGAATTCATAATATGACTGAGTGATTTTGAACCTGGTCAATTTCTACTCATATATGACACCCATTAGAAAGTGTGGTGAATCCTGAGTCTTTTATCTCTAAAACTCTTTAGTACCTTTCATGATGAATGAGGTTTCTCTTACACTTCAGGGCAACCACTGCATTTCCCTGACCTTTGACTATACTGTGTGAGAGGAAAGGCTGAGACAAAAACATTATTGTCAGTATTTGAAACAGATGGTGTGATGGAATTTCAGCACATCTGAGAAAACCTTAGCTCTCCTCAGTTCTCAGTCTGCTGCCTTTACCTGCTGCTGATACCTGGCAGTCCTGTTTTTTAATTCAAGATTTATAGCCTTGAGACCATGCAAAAAGGAGTTACATCCTCCTCTGTTGTCAGTCATTGCTACATCAAGGTTAATGAAACTATGCTTTGAGAAGGGCCTGGGGATGATGGTGGAAAGCATGAAGACACTTAACTGCCATGGAAAAGGCTAGGGTTTCATTGAGATTAGAAGAGGGGGAGAGAAAGGCATAGGGGAGATTGGGGATTGATCAGGACAATCAGTCCTGTATACATTACAGTCTTGCTAAAATTAGCCTTAGGGATGGATCTAAACTTTATCTTTCTTACAAAAAGTTCCAGAGTCCTAGAATCCTAGGGCTTCCCTGAGGGCTGCGAGGAGGTCAGTATGTGAGGTGGACAAAAATGAGATGACCACCCCTTTTGAATAGACCAAAGGGTCCAGTGATTATAAGGTGAAACCAACCACCTGACATAAGAGAAAACTGAGGACAGAAAAAAAGGGTGCTGTCAATACTCACATGCTTAGTTAGCAGAGCCTAATCTCAGCTCTTATTCTTGGACTTTGCGTGGCTATTGATTGTATTGGTGGCAGCAGCTTCCGAGAGATAACAGAGTAACTGGAAGCACATCAAATTCCTATTGTTGGCACAGGTGTGTCTTACATTTGTGTCCTCTGGAGGCACAAATCTAGCATTTGTAAGTTTTTGCTGAATACACACGTGATTGGATTCTGGGATACATTAAGTCACTACTCACACCAGCCCCATTCCCACGTGTTTAACTAAATTTTCTCCGACTCCATTTCATAGTAGATATCTTTTCAACATTTGGGTCTGTCATTCCTCATGACCCTGAAAACAAATACGCTTTAGAGTGAGTAGCTATTTATTGCCCTTCTCAAGTCCTGTCTCCATTTTTTATTGACATGTGAGCCAATTTTAAATAAAAAAAAAATAATTAATGCATCTCACTCAGCATGACTTTCAGAAATACTAATTTATATTTGCTTCACACCATAGAGTTAAATTTTCCTGAAAATCCTCAAGAATTTAAGATTGACTTGCAGGGTGTTATGCTTAGTGAAATAAGTCAGACAGAGAAAATGATTGTACGATATCACTTATATGTGGAACCTAAAAATACAACTAATGAATGTAACAAAGCAGAGTAAGTAAGCTATAAGGACATACTGCACAGCACAAGGAATATAGCCAGCATTTTATAATAACTATAAATGGAGTATAACCTTTAAAATTTTTGAATCACTATGCAGTATACTTAAGAATTATGCAATATGATACATCAACTCTACCTCAGTTAAGAAAAAATAAGATTGATGCAGCAGGTAGCTGGCACCTAAAGTAGTGTTTATTGGAAAGTTATTTGCATTTTCCACCTTCTGCCATCATTTTTCTACCACTAATTTTTACATGTGGTAATAACAGATTTTCCCCTTTTTTGTTTTTATTGAGGTTTTTTTCTAATTAGATTTTTGAAAGCAGCTTTCACATCCTTGTTTTGTAAACTGTAGATCAAAGGAATCAACATGGGGATGATAACAGTGTAGAACACAGAGGCCCACTTGTCTTGATCCAGGAAGTAGCTGGATGTTGGCCTCAGGTACATGAACATGACCGTGCCATAAAAAAGTGTGACACCAGTGAGGTGAGACCCACAGGTGGAGAAAGCCTTAAGGCGGCCTTCAGCAGAGCGCATTCTGATAATGGTGATGAGGATGAAGGCATAGGAGATGAAGATGAGGATGGTGCTGAATTCAATGAAGCCACACACACTGAAGAGCACGATCTCACTGATGTAGGTGTCTGAGCAAGAGAGGGCTAGAAGCAGTGGGATTTCACAGAAGTGGTTTATGATACTGGAACCACAGTAACTCAAACTGAAGGTGAGGGAAGTGTGGGCAACTAAAATCACCAGACCAGCCAGGTCAGAACCCAGCACGAGAGCCAAGCAGTCTTGCTTGCACATGAGAGTGCTGTAGTGGAGAGGTCAACAGATGGCCACGAAACGGTCATAGGTCATGGCAGCCAGGACATAGCACTCAGCATCCACAAAACCTACAAAGAAAGCAGACTGGGTGGCATAGCTGGAGAAGGAGATGATTTTGTGCTTTGCTAGGAAGTCAGCCAGCGTCCTGGGGGCAATGGCTGAGGAGTAGCCCAGGTCAACAAAGGAGAGGTTGCAGAGGAAGAAGTACATGGGTGTGTGAACCTGGGTGTCTGTTATGATCAGGGTAATCATACTAACATTCCCCACCGTGTTGACCAGGTAGACCAAGAGGAAGACCACAAAGAAGATGATCTGCAGCTGAGGGTCGTGAGTGATGCCCATAAAGATAAACTCAGTCACCACTGAGTGGTTTTCTTTATCCATCTTTCCAATTTTATGTGTGCCTGGGTTTGCTTTATCATTTGCAGTGATTCTTAAAAAGTTTCCCAGTAATTAGATTCTATGACCCATAGAGTAACTCAAATGACTTTGGTAAGAGCGACGGTCATTTGTCTTCTCCAGAAACCCAGTCAAATAGGAGAAGATGTTAGTGT
>NW_027328742.1:13940707-13975044 GCF_048564905.1 Vicugna pacos | reverse complement strand
TAATCTCTTTCATGTCAATGTAATTCTTAGACTGGCCAGAAGAACCAAGAAGAATAGAGCAAAACTTCTTCCTCCCCAACAGTCCACAGTGAGGATGAGCTGCAACTTCCCTGGCTAAGCACACCTCACTCACAGCTGCTGCAGCTGGAGAGCCTGGGGCGACTGACAAAAGCCAGCAGTAGGTGAGATTCTTACCAGGTCAATCCCCTGAGTCTCTGCCTGCAGAGTCTTTTGGAAATGAGAAAGGTAAGAATTTTCCTCTTCTAGAATTCTATTAGCAGGAGAAAATATTTGTAGGGTTAGCTCCTTGGACTCAACAGTTCTTGGTTTGAAATTCAGTGAGTTACTCTTGGTTTGTGGATCTTTTCCCAACCAGACATTGTCACTAGTTTTCTTTATCTCTGTCTTCTGTGTCATTTGTCATAAGGAGAACAACCGCTGGTCAAATTAGACTTTCTTTTTGTCTGTCCAGTGTCTTGAGAGCTTGGCCTGTTGGCCAGTGAGGAAACTCCCTGATCTCTCCCACTCAGGAGGGGCATGCGCAGTGTGAATTTGGAGACCAGCTGAACAGACTGGAACTCCAAGCCTCCTCCTGGTCAGTCTGCACCGGTTCTCAAGGGAGCTGGCCATAAGGTGTCCCAGTCCACGAGGGGCCTCTGTTGTCTCAACCTTCGCTGCTTTATTACTGATATAACAAAGTTCTTTACTTTCTCAGACTTTCTAGGGAATGAACTTTTGGATCATGGGGGCTACATCATGTTTGCCGTCAACAAGGATACCTCCCGCACCCACGGTAGACTGGAAAGTCCCCGCTGGGTCTTTCTGCAAATAGGCTCTTAAGATATTATTCTTCAATGGCCAATGATGGATCCTTTGAGTTGGAAAAACTTCTAAATTGCTAATTTTTTAGAAAGCTCTCATCACTGACAGCTAGTTTATTAGCACTAATGGAAAGACCAAACTTAAAAGTGGATACAACGAAATGGAACAGCTAACCTGTAGAACAGCCTTAGTTAAAAAAAAAAAAAAAGGAAAAGAAAACAGAATAGAAAAATAAAGTTTTGAAAGGCCTTACTGAATTTGCAGTCTCAGCTTCCCCAAGTGGGTTTTTCAGATGCTATTTAAAAACTTAGACTAATGTCAGGCACAATTTATTATTTTTTGTCATTGATATGTCTTGATTTATGCAATAAAGCACTAATCATTTCACTGCTCAGGTTAAGTTTTTCTGAACCTTGGCTTTCCTTTGATAAAAATGACTTTCCCTCTTCCCTGAAAAATGGGAACATATCCTGTACCCCTCAGAACCAAGGGTCCTTCCGAGTTGATACGACCCCCACGGAGAGAAAGTGAAAAGCACGCTCAGCGCCTGAGGACCCCGGCTCTTCAGTTGCGCCATCGCCCACGGGCGCTTTCAGGAGCTACAGTGACTGAAGGCCTCGGGACAACATCTAGCCTGGGAGGAGTTTCTCGAGACGCAGGAATAAGGAAAAGCCTCTTCTTCCTCAACGTGATGCTTAAATACTGTCACTGCCTGTCAATACAGGCAAGGGCTTCCAGTGCCAAAGTGCTTTAGAAGTGATGCCTGAACTTGGCCTCCTCACCCCGATGACTGAACTGAGGCTTGAGGGCAGAGTTTTGGATGAAGCAGAAAAGACTGCTTTATTTCTTTGCCAGGCAAAGGAGCTCACAGTGGGCTAATGCCTCCAAGACTGTGGGCCTGCCAGGGAGAGAAGGAAGGGTGCTTGAATTCAAGGAGTGGCACTGGTTTCCTTGGAGATCACATTCTGGGTGACAAATTGTTGCAAAATTGTCCTTGCTTTTGCTGAAGCAGCTCTTCCTTCCACTGGGCATGTCATTATGGGCACATGGTTGACCTCTGGCTTTGGGAATCTTCTAATATTCTTGTGCTTAGAACAAAGGGTGTGCAGGAAGGGAGGCTGTGGAAAAGCGCTAGAAAAAAAAAAGTGTGCAGTTTAAAGTCAGGCTGGTATATGTCTCTAATATCTATGCAGACTGAGACCCAGGGCCTCCTTCTGCAGCACCGGCACAGGCCAGGACCTGCATCTCAAGCAGCAAAACACAAAGAAACCACAAGAGACTACAAACGAGTGCCTGTGTGTGCAGTTGCAGTGAGTTATGAACAGTAAGAGACAGAAAACAGAAACCCAATTGCCACTTCTGAGGTGTCGGGGGCAAAAGCACACAGCCCCACCAGGGGGCTGGGCAGACCACCCAGCCACCCGTCCTCTCCAGCCTCACCCTGGTGGGCCAGAGCAGGAAAAACGCCATCTGAACCCTTGAACACCTAAGCAGTTACAAATACCAGATGGTCGCCAATGACAATATTCCCCACTGCGAATTCCTTCCATATCTATGGAAAGTGGGAAGTGGACGCCATTCTCCCCAAACTGCTTCCTAATGAACTGGGGTTTCATCTGGGTTTTTTTCTGATGGAAAAATGCACGTGTTCATGCCATTTAGAAAGGGGTCATGTTAGAGATTGTACCGTAGTTTGACAAAGGTAGGATACATAGCACATCAAAAGCTAAAAAACATATAAAACCCTGGAATAACATTGATGAGCACAAGCAATAGCTGAAATATTCCTGAAATCATAGAGCACAGCTTTTAGGAATTGAAAACAAACTTGGAAACCAATGAGGGACGTCAGAGCGAACTTCAGGGGCATTTGTGTCAGCGCCGTCAACATTCTGAATCCAGGTTTTCACGTCATCAAGAAGGGAAGGGGCATTTCCAGATTCATCAGGGATGTGAACACAGTGCGTGGCAGGAGTAATCACACTGCTTTCTCCCTGAGAAGCCGGCAGTATGTCTAATGCCACCTGGCTCTGAAAAGCTGTCTTCCACACTAGGGGGAACTCCGTGTTCAACAGTGTAAAACTCTGCTGGCTATCATTCGGGGCTTTTGTGTGAAGTTAGCCAAGGCCTCTACGTGCAGGGTCACCTTCTCCAATCCTATATTAGGGACAAAGAAGTTGAGTAGACAATCAAACCAGAGCAGCGTGAGGACAAGCCCCAGCAGCAGCCCTTCTGAGAAGAGGCTGCTGGGTCATCCTTCTCCTTGGAGTAACCAGGCGCAGCCCAGATCAGAGCTCAGGCCAGGTGAGCTTAAACCACTTGGCAAGGAAGACTCGGGGCTGCACACCTACGGGTGTGAGGACTGCGGCAAGTGTAAATGTGAGGAGTGCACCCACCCAAGGCCTGCCATCAGGTTGGATCTGCAACAAGCAGTCCCTGCACTTGGCCCAGAATGTGACTGACTGGGACCTGTGTCTGCATGTGAAAGGTCTCATCTCTCACTTTTCCAATGATGATGAGGACAACTTGTGTCCCTGCTGCCAGTCTCACCACTGTACACACTGGTCGGCCACAGGCGTCATCTCCCTCTTCTTGTCCTGACCATGGTGTTACCTTTCCGCCTAGGGTTGCCCCAGATTGTGCCAGGGGTGTTACGATCTGGTGAACAATTCTTAATGACACTGTAAACATTCACATAGGTTGCTGCAAAACTCCCACTGTTTTTTCCAGACACAATGTGCTGTATCTCTGTTTACACAACACCACCTGTGTCTGAGAAAACCAACCTATGCCCCACTACATGACACAGTCACAAAACACCACACCACTATGTTGCACATTGGGAAGCGTGTGAACCGATCAGCACATTTTCAGACTGTGTCTTGCCCCACAGAAGCCTTCGCTGCAAGACCCTCACTTCCCTTGGACCCCATGCACACCACACAGTCACAGTAAAACTTAACTTTTGCTTTCCAGGCTTCCTGACAAACCGTTCAGTGCAAAGAATATCTATGTGAAGATCCACCACTCTGTAAAAAAGAATATTTTAAGAGGCTATTTTAAATTTGATCTTGCTGGAACTTTTTATAAGGGACCTCAAGTTAAACCTTTAAAGGCCTCCCAAGGTCAGGAAAGCCACACCACCAGCCCTAACCTGCAGTACCTGCAGGCCCAGGTGGATTTTTCTCTTCCTGAGTTCCAAAATATCTTGAGGTTCCTGCAGCTGCCATGAAGTGGCCTTCCTCATTCACTTGGAAAGGTTGCTAGGAACCTAAGAGTTTCCTGGAGGTCTCAGGTAGAAGGAAAAGATAAATGCTTCAATTCTGTTCACAAAGGTGTAATTTACCAAGTTCCTGTAAGCCATAACTAGCTTCAGGGGAAGATTACCTCATGTCTGGAAAATAAAGATTAAAAGCCAGGAATAGTTCAGATAAAACCAAAAATTGGAACTATATTCATCAGTTTACTCCATTTCATGTAACTAATATTTCGTTAACAGTTTTATGAAATAAAAAATTCCATTAGATTTCTTGAATTTCTTACCCAGCCCAGTGGTGTGATCTGAAAATCAGAAACCTGTACTTATCAAAAAGTGCTTTCCATAAACCTTTCGGAAAGGAGGCATTTTGCAAGGGCATCAGAGTAAAAGCCTAACTGTCTATGAGTGACAGAAGGCTCAGGAAGGCATGGTTACAGACCTGATTACAATGCAGCTGATAAAGAAACTTGGTTAATGCTGTGACATACATTTTAAGACAATAACTGGAATTATGATTGATAATATTTTATCAGGACATACCAAATTTTAGGTATTCCATATAACTTCTAGACTCTTTATGCTAATAACATTCACAGGTACCATATAATGTAAGATATTTTGTCATCACTCATTCAATAATGCTTCCTATGTAATTTAACCTATCAAATGAATGCAATCAGTTTGGGATCTCTTTTGGGGATGCTCCAGGGGCTCTTTGAAGCATTCCAAAGTTAGGTGGAGGTCAAAGAAAGTTAGTTAATATTTGATAATTGGGAAGTTTGTCAGAGTTTTAAAATACTTGGTCAGATAAGATCGTAGATCATTGCAAAACAATTCTTATTTGTTTAACCAGAATGACAATAAAATATTTCAAGAGCAGCTAGGGAACAGATTGCCTAAAGACAAAGAAATTCACATACTCTGTTATCAGAAGCCACTCAACAGTTTAAGAAATCTTTCTTTCACTAACAGAGAGTAAAAACAAATGCAACCTTGCATCTGTCTACTCTTAACAAAATCCGTTTACCTAATTACATTTAGTCAAGCCTTAGATTTTCTTAGAAAATCCCGACCATGTACAAAATTCTTTTCTCAGTGTGTCTTTTCCACAAACCTCCTTCAACTTTCTGTATCCATGTTGTTTTGTCCCTTATTTTTTTCTGTTCAGAAACAACGAGCTCAAGGAGAAAATCATCTTTTTTCTTTTTCCTTTTAACAAAAATCATTTCCATTCCTCACACCTTTATTTACTGAAAACATACTTCCAATTTTTTTCTTACACACTGAAGGGCATACATACGGCATGCGGTATTACAGTAAAATACCACCTTTCCCCTAGTCATGGGTCTGTACCTCGTGTTGAACCAAGCAATCAACATTCTTCCCAAGGGACTGTGATGAAACAGAAATGATGTCACCCATTTTGATCTCTAAGCAAAAGACACGAAGCAGACCTCAGTCAGCAGATGGAAGCCTCAGAAACCAGAAAGAGCAGAAGCTGAAACTGAACTACAGAAATCCAGAATGGGTTCCAAGTCCCACTAAGCCCGTGATCACTACCCAGGTGGCACCTCCCAGATCAGGAATTCCAGGTAAGGGGTTCCACCAGATTGAGAATCCCTTTTCCAGAGTCTTACCCAGACATGGGCCCGGAGCCCTGCTGTGCACCCCTAGGGACTTTCGCTAATTCTGGCTGAGGGGTCGTGACTTCTCTGATGTTGCTTTTCTTCTTCTCCACATAACTTCAGTGCAGCAGGAAGTCTAAGCTGGTGCAGGTGAGGGAAAAGGGTGTTTCCCCAAATCAACTGTGGCTTCAGCAGATGCCTGGGTGGCCCCTCCTCCATTCTCCACTCCGTTCCCATAGTCCCTACCACCAGAGACAGAAAAGTATGACCCTGATGAAAGAAATTGGAGAATATGCAAATAAATTGAAAGACATCTCAGGTTCATTGGTTGGAAGAACTATTATTGTTAAGAAATATTTCTACTACTCAGAGCGATATGTATATTCAATGTAATGCCTGTCAAAACTCCAAGGGCATAGTTCCCTTAAACAGAAACACAATTATGCAATTGAAACTTGGGCTTGAACAAATTAATAGAGCGTCAAAGTGTTCAAAAATGCAATAATTAAACTTTCAACTTTGTAAGTTAAAAGAAAATAAAGATAAACACAAGTGAATTAGGTTTGAATCATTTAAAATAAAGTAAATTTTAATAAACATGTAAACATAATTAGGAATTAAGAATGAAATGAAGAATGATTATTTTATTAATAACAATTTTAAAAAGCAAAACTTTCAGGGAAGTAAAATAAAAAAGGACAATTCAGACTTCATTCTCATTCAGGATGTAAAAATTTAGAAGTTTTAACTCTATCTAACAACAAATGAAAAACTAAGTAAACAAACAAAATCAATGACTCCTGTTGGAAGCCTCAGAGAACTGAGGTTACAGGTCCCATTGCCATCCCCAGACTGGAGAGACAGACAGATGGACACAAAGACATCCACTGACCAGAGAAGAAATGCACAAGCAGAAACCTCCACGGACCCCAGGCAGGAAACCCGAACCGTAGCTGACAAACTGCTGGAGGCGCAGTGCTCCAGTCTGAGAGTTAAAAACGGCAGGGGCCGCAGTTCCAGGAGGCCCCCCAACTTCTGTTCAGGATTCCTACCAGGTTTTCACATTGACAGTTGGAGACAATGTGCCTCACTTCCAGCAGGGGAAACAGAAAGCAACTATTTTGAAATAGGCCCACAACATTTCATTCTTCTCAATGAGGGCTGCCCTCAAGAGACAATGAACAGACCATGAACAACTGGGGACTGAGCAGAGCATAACTGCCCTGAAATACGCAAGTCCAGCCCTCCCTGGAGAAACCATATAAATGTAACAGATGTAAGAAAAGCAGTAGCCAGAGAGCCAATCTTTATGCATACCAAAGAACTCACATGATAGAGAAACTTAATGTTCACAACCAATGTAAAAAAGCTCTCATTGATCATAAGAACATATTCTCATTGCTGAGCAGACAGGTCTATAACGACTCTGGGTGAGCCTCCATCCAAGCTCCAGCCCTGGGTGCACACAAGAAAATGATAAATAGGAATAATCTCTAAAACACAAAAGAAGGAAAAGCATTATTTTATTTGGAGAAGAAAGCTCTTAGCTTGCACAAAATAATTCTTAGTGGAGAATCAATTCAGTCAATTACACGTTGGGTTTCTATTCCTCACACAGTGACACTTGCAGGACATCGGGGGATTCTCACTGCAGGAAACACTGTCAGTGTCATAAGTGGAAGAGGGTCTTCAGTGACCACTCATTCCTCAGTCAACTTTTGTGATCTCACACTGCAGAGATGGCAATGTTTCAGTCAATGTGACAAGGCCATCAGCTGGAATCCGTGTCAGAAAACATACTGAAAAGACAGGCTACGAAGACTCCTTTAGCATACCGCTGGGCGTTGGACTTTTGCTAATGATCTATTATTTTAAATTATAAGGTAAAGACGGGATTCCAAAATGTTCCTGGAAATGCTGAAGGAAATTTTGGAAACAAGTAATAATCAAGAAGATAAATCAACTGCAATCGATTCATACTTGCCTACATGCCTACAGTAAGAGTTGTTGCTGAATTTGTCTTGTCAAAACCATGGAACATTATGATGAATGAAAATGGAGTATTTTTTTCCTTCAATAATATATTACTAGTAATCCTTTAGTCAATTCCTATAGTTAATGAAATAATAAACACTTTTACAAAGATATACATCAGTCAGAAGATAACTTTGAATGGTTCTGGAAATTGTGATGCCAAAAATAATGTCTTTAATATTAATTATATATATGGATGTGTGTATGTATATACATATGTATTTAATATTTATGTGTATATACAAAAATAACAAGAATGAGAGATAATTCTGATAAAACAAAATTGAAGTGTATTTTAAATTTTTGAGGGGCCTTCCACACCAGCCCTCACAGGCTCCCTCTTCCGCCAGCTCCCCCCTGCCCCCTCCACACCCACCCATATACGGGAGCTCAGCCACCGGCCTGGGCATCTGCCTCGGGTTGCCTTGCTGCTGAACAGCACACATGTGAAATTAAAAAAAAAAAATCACCCCAAGAAAATGCCCTCTGTGCAAGCTAAAAATGAATGAATGAATTAATATGTCTGTCTGTCTGTCTGTGTATAAATATCTCTCTCTCCCATGCGCTCCTTACACCCCGGGACCCGCGAGGGGGCGCGGGCTCCGGCCGAGGGGCCTCTCCGGCCGGCGCGGCTCCCCCGGCCTCCCCGGGCGCGCTGAGCTCAGCGCCGCAGCCGCTCGCAGCAGCTCCTTCCCCGAAAGCCACGGCGCGGGGGCCGCTGACCGACCGTGTGAGTGGGGACGCGGGCCACCACCGAGGTGTGTGCGGGCTCAAGATCCAAGCCGCAGCGCCACCGCCGCCACCGCCGCCACCGCGCCCGGGGAGGCGGTTGTGGAGACCGAGCCCGAGACGGCGCAGCGCAGCGACAGCAGACGGCGCGGCCCCGGCCCCGGCCCCGCGCGCCGCCCCGTCCCCGCCGCCGCCTCCGCGCGGCGCCGCCCGCCCGGCGCGCGCCTTCAGAGCCCCGTCCGCACCGCCCTCCCCCGGGTCCCCGGGCCCCCGCCCGGACCCTACGCCTTCTCCTCCGGGGTTGCTCAGCCTAACCCCTTCCCTCCCACCGAGCAGGGCTGCACAAAAGTAAAAGAAAAACAGAATGGGAGAAGGGCTTTGCTTTTCTTGTTCCCTTTGGCCGGGTGGCCGTGCTGAAGCTGTCAGGTCTTTTTGTCCCCAGCCCAAGCTCACAGTCACCTGGGGAGCTCCCGAGGGGCTGGAGTCTGTGAGAGCGGGTTGAAAACTAGCAGAGCTCCACAGAGCCCGACCAGGGCGTCTGCACCGCCGCCCGATCCCGCGGAGGGATCGTCCTCCTCCAGCCGCCTCCCTCGCTCTGCGTTTCTCTTCCAACCCCCGACCTCCTCCGCTCTCCGGCCGAGCCCGCTGCCCAGCGCCAGCTCCATCCTCCACCTGCCCCCTGGCTCCTCGGTCCCCGGCCAGACCAGCGATGCGACGTGAGGCAGGAGGGGGATTTGCGAGGGGACCTGCCTGCTTCCCACTCCCGTGGCTCCCTGCCCGCTGCCTCCTCCTGCCCCCTGCTTCCCTCCTGCGCCTTTCTGACGCTCCCTAGTCGCCTCTGGTGTGCGTCTGAGTGTGCTTTTGAAAAATTGCTCCTTGCTTTTGCAACCCTGAAGCCAAAGTGGGGTGATATCGCACTGTGGTTTTGATTTGCATCTCCTTGATGATGAGTGATGTTGAGCACCTTTTCATGTACCTGTTGGACATCTGTGTGTTTTCTTTAGAAAAATGTATTCAGTTCCTCTGCCCCCTTTTTAACTCAGATTGCTTGTTTTTGCTGTTGAACTGTAAGAGTTCCTTCTATGTTTTGGGTGTTAACCCCTTATCAGATATATGGTCTGAAAGTACTTTCTCCTCGTCTGTCTGTTACCCTGACCTCTGCTTTCTGGATGACGGGGGTCCAGGCACTCGGGAATCATCACTTCTCACACGTGTTTCCAGTAGTGGGTGGGTGGGGGCTGTGTTCTGATAAAACTGCAGAGCTGTGGGTCACCATCCCCTCTTCTAGGAGTTGGGCTCTCAGGAGTACAGTGTGGGCAGGGATGTTTCCCTGAAGTCATGTGTCTGATAGTCACGTGGCCTGGAGCTTACATCTTCTGGCCCGGTTGTGATGGGGCAATTTGCAAAGGGAGGACCTTGCAGCTAAAACACTGAGCAGGTGCTTGTGTGCCTTGTTGGAAGGACCTGGAAACCATGTTGTGTGGAACAGGGACTTCCCCAGGTCACAAGGCTCAGTTCAGACTTCTGGGATGCCGAGGCCTGCTCCGAGCCACTGTCGCTGAGGAGGGAAGGGCCTCAGGCAGGAGGGAGGAGCTTCTGGACTGCACTTGCCCTGCTTGTCAAGGGTCAGCTCTGGTGACATGCAGCACCTAGCTTAGCTTTGGGCCTGTAAGAGGAGAGATTCTTGGGGGAGGGCTGGCTTTTTCCTCTGACTGGGGGCCTACTGTGTGCCAAGCACAGCAGTCCTCTGAGTCAGTGCTGGAAAGCCAGGCACAGAGAGGTAGGGGAAAGCCTCCAGGCCACGCGGCGGTAGGGGCAGCACTGGGGTCTAATGCAGACCTGACGCCCAGCCCACACTCTCTCCTTTCCCAGGACCGTGGTGATCCCACATGTTGGGATCCCCTGAGAGGGTGTGGGCCCTGGGACCTTCCCTGCTAACATGCCAGGAGCCTTAAGAGGGGGGGTCGGGGTAATTCCTGAGTCCATGATGCCCAGAGGATGCTCTCAGCGAGGGGCCCAGCACACACTGGGCCGAATCCTAGCTCTGTCCTGAGTCACTATCCTCCCTGCCTCAATTCTGCCCACACAGGGCTGGAACAAGCAGCCACTTTACAAGCTTTTAAGGAACCTCCAGGATACTGGAAGCAGCACCCGCACACAGGGAGCGCCGTGGGGTCAGCTGCACTTGTCTCCTTGTCTTTTTCTCGCCTCTTTGCTGGATGAGGAGGAGTCCCAGCAGGGCCCTGGCTTGTCCCGATTCTCATGCCCTCTCATGGCCCAGCAGGGGGTGGTGTCCAGGCTGGACTCTGTCCTCTGCTCCTTCTGGGCACCCTCACGCCCTGCACCTTGGCTGCCTGGACACTGTCTTCCAGGGGCCTCTGTGTGCTTCACCACGCACCTGGCATTCCCCAATTCTGGGCTATTCCAGTGCCCTCTGGCCCTGGGCCTCACACCGACTCCGTGCTGAGTGGAAGTGCACTGATGGACATGCTGGGCCTCCTGGACTGTCTGGGGGAGCCCGATATCCCCGTCTTGCTCATGGTCCAGAGAGACCAAAGTGGTGAGAGGGTGTGTCTCCATTCACGTGGATTTGCTCAGAGATTCTTAGCAATGTGAGGGACAAAAGGATGACATGAACACAGGAGAGCGGGGTGGAGGGGATGTCAGCAGAGCATGAGGAGGGGGCGATCCCGGGCTGGTCTCATAACCCCCTCAGCCTTGGCTTTCTCCTCTTTAAAGTGGGACAGACTCTTGTGAGGTGAGCGGGATCCTGACCCACGGCCAGACACTGTCCTACACGCCTAAGAGAAGCTCACTGACTCCTCGTGGAAATCTGTGGGGCAGGGACAGGCGTTATCACCCATTCCTGCAGAAGAAGTAACTGAGGCACAGAGAGGACAGGTGAGGTGACCACCCCAGGTTACACAGCCCAGGCCGTCTGGTTCCAGTGTCCAGGCTCATGGTCGGTGCCCACTCTGGGTGTCCCCCCTCCCTTCACCCTCCAGTGGGACCCACGGCCGCAGCCTCATCTCAGTGTGATTGTTCATGGGGAGCAGGGTGGGGGCACTGAGGGCCCCTTTCTCTGAGCGCTGCTTTCCCAGGAGGCTCAAGGGGTTGGTTGTACTCACTGCTGGACCCCCAGGCCTGGCCCCAGGCCAGCCACCCTGCAAGGCCTGAATCAATGATTATTGAGTAAATACCTGAACATCTGCATGTACCTGCGTGGTGCCCCATTTCCTCATCTCCACAGCACACCTGGCTGCACGGCTGATACTTCTTGTCATCAGGCCTCTTCCAGGGAGAGTCAAGGGGACCAGAGCTGTTCAGCTGGGGACAGCTAGCCTCAGGGGCCCTGTGGCTGCCCCAAGCCTCTCCTGGCCTGTCCCAGGACAATCCACAGGGAGGCCCAGCCAGCTTCCAGGAACAGCAATGAGGTCCTCACCCCAGGGGTGTGGAGTAGGTGCTGAGTGACTCTGCATCTGATGGGGCCCTGGGGGTCAGGCTGCTTTCAACATCCATTCCAGGACTACACCCCTGCTGGCAGCACGGAGCTGGTCATAAAGGACACAGGCCCTGGGGCCAAGGTTATAGCAGGTCCCTGCTCCCTCTCTGTGCCTCAGTGTCCTCATCTGTAACAGAGAACTAGTAACAGGGCCATGGAGGGGCTCACTGAGACCCTCCTCTGTGGCCTTGGGTGGACACTGCCCTCCCTGTGCCTCAGTGTCCTTGTCTGTAACACAGAATTAGTAGCATTTTTCTTAGCCCCTTTGGCACATTTTTCTAAGTCACTTTCCATATTGGGCCCAGGGCTCTCACAGAGCTCACAGATTGGAGAGGAAATCAGAGTGAGGTCCCAGCCCTGGGGGTGCCAGGGGAGGACAGAGGGGCTGCAGGAGGGACTTGGAATCCAGAAGAGCTTCATGGAGGAGGTGAGGTCTGAGCTGTGTCCCCAAGGATGAGCTGTCATCTAGCCAGAACCCATGTACATTATAAATGAGAGTGTGAATGAATGAATGAACATCCCTCTAACAGAGAGTGAGGGGGGCGCCCCCTCAGACCAAGGCAGGAAACGCAGGGCACCCTGAGGGAACAGAGGGCCAGGCTGCAGTGTGATGCCAGCCTCATCATTTATGGACACCTTGCCGCCACTATAACCTGTGCACTGGCAAATTTGGAGTCCTCGTCTGTCCTCTGTTCCAGGGTCCTGCTGTTCATTCCCAGCACTGCCCATTTGTCAAAATCTGTGTCCTCAAGTGAACATGGACCCGCCTCATGGAGGATTGTGAACAGGGTGTATGTGTGCAGCCCGAGGCTGAAGAGGGGAGGAGAGGATGATGGGGGTTCCCCAGAGCGGGATCATGGGCTGGGAGGCATCAGAGGGATGAGGAAGGCCGAGCCTCAGGACTAAAGGATCCCACTGGTGGTGGCCTCTTTCATGAGGGGAATTCACATGGAGGAGGAAGTCATGGGGCAAGGGCAGAGCTCAGTTTGGGGTTCGCTGACCTGGACCAACTCAGCACAGAGATGTCCAGAGGAGCTGGAGGTAGGGGACAAACGAGCCACTGAGGTCAGGGTCAGAGCCTGAGACCCAGATGAGTGGGGCAGTGGTGCAGAAGAAGGGGTTTGAGGATGTCAAGATATTCACTCATTGGGACCTCAGGGCGGAGATCTTCGTGTTCACTTCACAGCTGCCTGGTGCCTAACAGAGCAGGGCTTAGGGAGGTCATTCAGTAGACACGTGCTGACAACCCAGGTTCTCCTGTTTCCACATTAAGTCCCTGGTGTGGAGCCAGCTGGCACTCTCTAGAGGAATATGGTCCCATCCCTGGACTCTCTGTATGCCTGGAGCCTAGTGGCACTTTACCTCCCACTCCCCACTGCATGACCCTTTGCACACCTGCATTTCTACAAGATATAAAACATCTTCTCTTAGTGTGTGTTTACTCTATGAAAACTCATTGCCTCAGGAACACAGGCAATGCCCTTATCAAAGTGGTAAAGCCTGTTGTTCAGGGAAGCCCCTGACAGATCCCACAACCAACCAGGTACCTGTGCCTGAACTGATCATGCAGCCCCCTCCTCCTTGTGTGCACAGAACCCCCAATAACAGATCCCACACACCTACCCTTGGTGCTCATGCAGGCACCTCTTGTCTGTGGGGCCCGATGTGGCCTATAGCAGTGTCCCTATTAAACTTTCCTAAACCCTTCTCAGACCCTGGTAATTCTTTACCAACCCAAGTAACTAGCTCGCCATTGTGCCCACAACACCTGAGACAGAATTGGCTAAATTTTACAGACTAGTGATGCAGGTTATTTAGCTAGAAAGGTGAGATTAATGCTTACAAATAAAAAACAACACACATACTCAAGGTGGGACAAAGAACCCACAAGGACACCTAAGACCCTCCACGTGCATCCCACTGTGGCCTCAGGGCTTTTGCACTGGCTGCCCTTTCAGCCAGGAACTCTCCCCCTCTGCTTCTAAAACACCTCCAGGTATCTGCTCAAATGTCCTCCCTGACCTTATTTTTCTCCATGGAACGTATCACCGCCGGACATTGTGTATATTTTACTTATTTTTCTCTGTGTCCCCCACCAGGCTGTCTGCTGCATGAGAATGGAGACCTGCCTGCTTCACTCCCTGCTGTGCCCGGTATCTGGAACCCGCCCAGCATACAGTAGGTCCTCAGCGAATGTATGCCGGGTGTGTGATCACTGTAGGCCACAGACAAATTCTTCCCAGCAGTGATGATAAGAGTCATTCATTCTCTACTTACTGAGCCCTACTGTGTGCTGGATACTGACCTGGGTGGGAGGCCCACAGTGGGTGAGACATAGTGAGCACACAACATGTTAGGAGGGACACGTGCTCTGGAGAGCACACAGGGCTGGGGGAAGTCAGGAGTGCAGGAGTGGTGGAGAAGAGGGCCGGTGGAGACAGTGGTGGCAGGGGAGACAGAGAGTTGGGGCCCAGGTCGTGCAGGGCTCGATGGCTCCCGTGAGGGCATTTCCTCTGGGCAGCGGAACCACGGCTGGGTGCGGAGCAGGGTGGGTCTCGGGCAGCTCAGACTAAGACACCTCTGGCCTCAGCGTGAGCACATGTGAAGCCTCATCCTGGCTCCTGATGTGGTCAGACCCCTGGACATGAGCTAACAGGTATGAGACTGCTTCCATGACCTCACACACATTCACGCCAGTTTGGAAAGTCATCCTGTTCCTAGTTCTTGTCCTCCCTAGCAGGAAACCAGAGGGCTCTGAACTGCTCCCGCCGCCTGCTGCCCAGTCCATGGTGATGTCACGGACACATGCACACACAGGCATCTTCTGCCTGAGTCCTGTCTACCCCATCTCTGTGTCCTGCATTGCTTCTTCTGTCCTAGGACCAGCAAGGATGCACCATGGGTTTCCCGGGTGTCCTCCTAACATGCCGTCCTTGGCTTATATGTGACCGTGCTGTCAGCATGTGAGGTGGACTCACACAACACAGGACTCCTGGAGCCTGCTCGGGGCCAGGCCCTGCGCTGAGACCCTGCACTCGGGGCTGCCTCACCCACTAGGGAAGGCGCCCTTTCCTCCGGGCACCCAGGTCTGCCTGTAAGCGCCACCCAGGGAGGGGGCTCACAGCCTCACAGTGCACCTTCAGGCAGGTGCTGGGAGAAGCGGCTTTATTGATCAGCCTCTCCAGCCCAGGGGTCCACCTTCTCTCCTTCCACATTCTTGGGGCTCAATCTTCCTGTCACCCCCAGTCCACTGAGGAGGAAATCTAGGCTCCTAGAGGTGGAGTGGCATTCTGAGGTGGCTTGGCAAGCAGTCAGGGGTGGGGTTGGGCAGGGACCAGGAAGGTCTGCTCAGGGTCCATTCTTGTTCGCTGGTGTGTCCTGGCCTCTCACACACGGGGCTTTCCACAGTGATGGGGCCTCTGGCATTGCTGCCTTACTGTGCTTCAGTCTCTGAGCCCGGAGGCCCTGTCAGCCTTAGCTCCAGGGACCTGCAGTGCCCGTGACAGACCCCGTGTCCTCACAGAGGAAGCAGAGGTGGTAAACAGATGAAGATAAGTTCACCTCCACAGCTCCGAGGGGTGGAGAGGCGGGGAGGAGGCGTCGTATGTTTCTGGTCCCTCGCTGCATCACAGCTCCTGGCAGCAAATATTTATTGTCTTGGTCCCTGGAGGACAGAAGCAGACAGGGCTGGGTTGTTCTGACTTAGGGTCCCTCATGAGGTTGCAGTCAAGACATCAGCTGGGGCCGCACCATCCAAGGGGCTGAGGAGTCACAGACAGTGGAGGAGGTGAGCGTTTCTCACACATGGGCCCCTCTCAGGGCAGCTCACTCGGCAGGACAGGACAGCTCACAGGACAGGACAGGGCAGGACAGGACAGCTCACAGGACAGGACAGGGCAGGACAGGACAGCTCACAGGACAGGGTAGGGCAGGGCAGCTCACAGGAAAGGGCAGGGCAGCTCACAGGAAAGGGCAGGGCAGCTCACAGGATAGGACAGGGCAGCTCATAGGACAGGGCTGCTCACAGGACAGGGTCACTGGCTTCCTCCGGGGTGCAAGGTCAAGATGGAGTTAAGAAATACACACACACGCACTGCCTACTTTTTCTGTCATATCTGTGATAAAATGGAGAAGGAAAACAAAGAGCAAGAGCTCTCTGACTGCTCCAGGCCACCCTTCCTCACCGGCTTGTGCTGGCTTTTGTTTTGGAGAGTCTGGCTGATGGTACTGGGCTGACCTGGTCACTGCCCTGGGGCAGAAGGAGCACAGGGTTCTATTGGCCACTCAGGTCCCTGACATCTGCCAGTGTCCGGGTGGTGTGGCTGTGTCGGTGAACACTGGTGCCCACCTAGAAGTGCTGGGAGGGAGTCCGGGTCCTTCTGGTCAAGGGGTTTGCACTAAGAGAACTGGGAACCACTGGCTGTTCACTCATTTGCTGCTGGTGAGCCCGAGGGGGTGGCTGGGTGCTGCCAGACATCCAGGCTCATCCAAATGTGGCAATAGGCCGGGGTTTTTGAGGAGAAAACCGGGGGCTCTGTCCCCCCTTCTAAAAATAACAACTTGGCACTTTGTTGAAAAACTGTGGGTTTTTTTCATTAAAAATTATTGATGAACCCACAGGAGACATAAAAAACTCACCTACATAGGGGTGTGTGTGTGTGTGTGTGTGTGTGTGTGTGTGTGTGTGTGTGTGTGTATGTGTTGTTAATAGTTTGAAGATCCACTGTCCTCACTGCTCAAGTCAGTAAAAGAAAACAAACCTCTCCCAGGGGTCCAGTGCCCTGAGTTCAGTGACAGTCCTGTGTCTGTTCTGCCTCCTCTTCTGACTCCCCGACAGGCACCTCTCAGCCCCAGCACTGGGCTTTTCTGTTCTACTTCCCTCTTTGGGGACTGGCCATCTGGGCGACGCACTCTGAGGCCATGGCTGGTGAGTGTCCCCTGTGTGGATGGGCCACGCTCGTCTGTGCTTCTGATGAGGCATGCTGGGCCTGTTCTCGCTCAAGGCCAGGGACACACTGCCAGGCCTGCTCCCACGTTCCACTGGCATTTACACCGGAAGCAGGACTTCTGGGTCAGAGGGGGCCCTCACCTTCCTGGCTAAGAAAAGCATCTTTCCTAAAAATTGAGCAGGTGTGTGTGCCAGGCCCCGTACCTACCTGGGAGGATGGGAGAAGCATTGTACGGGGACATTTAAGCCACACTGCTGCCTGAGCCGTGTTGTGGGGAAGAGCAGGTGCTTTGAGGCGGGGAATAAGGAGGGGGGCCTGGCCGATGCCCCTCCTATCCCTCCCCAAGTTAGGAGCACAGTCGCTGAGCGGGAGCTGCACAAAGCATCAGGCAGGAGGGAGTGTGTGCAGAGCTGCCAAGGCTGGAAAAGCCGCCACGACCCAGGGTCACCACCCAGGAGGCCTGGACAGCAGAAGTTCATCTTCCTACAGTTCTGGTGGGGGGAGGCCCAGCAAAGTCCAGCGAGGTCGCTTTCTGGTGATGACAATCGTCCTGGCCGCCAGCTGGCTGCCTCCTCGCTGTGTCCACATGGGGCGGGGAGCCAGCTCTGGGGGCTCTCTCTCCTGTAAGGACACCAGACCAACCGGGTGGGGCCACCCTCAGGACCTCACTCAACCTCTGCACCTCCAAACCCTGTCACATGGGGTGATCTCAGCCTGTGGCTCTGCGGGGCACAAACCCCAATCTGAAAAGGTGAGGGGAGTCTGAGGACCCGGAGCAGGCGGGGGCGAGGGCGGGGCGGCGTTCATGAACCTGCTGTCCTGAAACCAGCCGCCCCTAAGCTCAGCGGTTTAAAGCAACCCTCATTTACCCCGCCGGGCTGCACGGGGCGGGCAGGCCCGGGGGCGGCTCCTCTCCGCCGCCGGGACCTCAGCGGAGGCCTTGCCCACAGGGGCCGCCATCCCGGGCGCAGCGCGGCCGGTGGCCGGGCCTCCGCCTCCGTGTGGCTGCCGGGTTTCCCCCCAGCCTGCCGGCTGCTTTCCAAGAACAACGAAGCAAAAGCTGCCACCCTTTGCAGGTCGGGTCTGAGCCTGGCAGGTGTGTCATTTCTGTCTTGTGGAAGTCAGAGACGGTCCAGATGCTGGCCACTCACATCCCACACCGCGTCTTTTTTTTTTTTTTTACAAGAATTCCGTGAATTTAAGGAGTACAAGATGAAGTTTCGGTGTGTATATACATGGTGAAAAGATTACTACCTGCAAGCTAATTAATACACCCACCTCCTCACCCATTTCTCACGTTGTATGGTGGGGGCATCTCAAGGTTACTCTCCTGGTGAGTGTCCCCGACACGATGCAGTGTCATTAACCATGGTCGTCCTGCTGCACCTGTGTTCGCAGATGCACCTACCCTACAGAACTGTCACTTTTGACCCAGGGCCACCTCTCCCTGTTTCTCTGTTACAGCAGCTGGGCCTGCCTCTAAGCAGGACAGCAGTCTAGGAGGGGACACTGCTAGTGGTGCCCCCGGGTCAGGCTGCTCCCAGGACCACAGCTGCCTGAGGTTTCCAGTCCTCCCTTCCGTGGGTGACAGCCAAGCCTGGCTCCAGTCCACTCTCTCCTCTGGACACTCCTCTGGAAATCCAACATGTGAAGATGGATGCTCCCAACTAAATGAGTCAGGAGCTGACATCCTTCAGAGTGCAGCCCCACTGTCTCCCAAAGACGCAGTGTGTGTGTAAATACTCTCTACTGACTCCTTCCCTGCTGACATCTGTGGATCTAACTGATTTACTCAGGGAACAGGGAGGCTCACCAGTGGTGTAACTTGGTTATTACTGGAAAGATTAGTTTGAAACCGACAACTTCTCTACTAAGCTAAGTGTAAAAGCTTAATTTCAAAACCAATGAAACTCCACTCACAGTGTGAAGGCAGGACTTGGTCAAGCCTGGGCCTGAGTCCTCAGTTTGGGAAGACAGATATTTAGGACTTCGCAGGTCCTGTCCACATAATGTTTATATCTCCTCCACCCTCAAGGAGCGTATGATTTTATGGGGGAAAGGAATTCTAATTTATATTAAAATATTAAACTTGTTGACGATATAAAAAGTTATACAAGTCTTTTGTTCTTCATTTGTTTACTCTAAGTGTCTGCAAAAAGTCTCGCAGGCTGGTTTGAAATAGATTATTTTAGTAGAAAATCTAAGGTTCAGGAAGGCCAAGAGATCAGGAGACAACTGCCATTGAAAAGGCAGTGTCTACTCACCGGACTGGCGGCGGGCCGGCACCCCACGCGGGGCCACACCCCGGGGGGAAGCCCGGGGCCAGGAGCGGAGGCTCAGGGCGCTGTGGACAGGGGCTGTCACGGGGTTTCTGCAGGAGGGAAAGGTGAGGCAGGTGAGCAGCCTGAGGACTGGCCAGTTGAGTAACTTCATGGGTTCTAGGGTGGAATGGCGACCCCAAGTGTCTGGACTTGACTCTGGGTGAGCTGGGCAGGTGGACAGTGGCTTAGTGTGAGTCCAATTCCAGTGGAAAAGGTGGGGGTTAGACCTTGAAGAAGGACTCCTCCTGGGGTGAGAGGGCCCACAAGGGAGTAAGGAGGCCAAGTCCAGGTGACTGAGAACAGGGCGTGTCCCGCCTAGGCCTGCAGGGCAGATGAAGGCATCCAGTCTGCAGAAGGTAGAAACATGGTCCATACAAGGGCTCCACTCAGATGTCACCTCCTCAGAGGAGCCTTCCCTGCCTGCACAGTCTACAGGGACAGCCTCCTCCACGCACATCTCCCCAGCAGACACCCACTTCATTTCCTGCATCGCATTCAGGACGCGGCCACTGCTCCTCACCCAGCCATGGTTCCGCTGCCCAGAGGGAAAGCCCTCACAGGAGGCATCAAGCCCTGCACGACCTGGGCCCCACCTTTCTGTCTCCCCTGCCACCACTGGCCCCTCAACCCGGCCCTCTCCTCCTCCACCCTGCACTCCTGACTTATCTGAACCCTGTGTGCTCTCCAGAGCACGTGTCCCTCCCCCACACACTGTGTGTGTTCACTGTGTGTCTCACTCGCTGTGTGCCTCCCACCCAGGTCAGTTCCCAGCACACAGTAGGACTCACTAAGTAGTGAATGAACGACTCTTACCATCACTGCTGGGGAGATTCTTGTCTGTGGCCTACAGCATTCATACACCCAGCACACATTCACTGATGTCCTACTGTGTGCTGGGCGGGTTCAAGACACCAGGCACAGCAGGGAGTAAAACAGGCAGGTCTCCATTCTCATGCAGCAGACAGCCTGGTGGGGGACAGAGAGAAAAATAAGTAAAATATACACAATGTCCGGCGGTGATACGTTCCATGGAGAAAAATAAGGTCAGGGAGGACATTTGAGCAGATACCTGGAGGTGTTTTAGAAGCAGAGGGGGAGAGTTCCTGGCTGAAAGGGCAGCCAGTGCAAAAGCCCTGAGGCCACAGTGGGATGCACGTGGAGGGTCTTAGGTGTCCTTGTGGGTTCTTTGTCCCACCTTGAGTATGTGTGTTGTTTTTTATTTGTAAGCATTAATCTCACCTTTCTAGCTAAATAACCTGCATCACTAGTCTGTAAAATTTAGCCAATTCTGTCTCAGGTGTTGTGGGCACAATGGCGAGCTAGTTACTTGGGTTGGTAAAGAATTACCAGGGTCTGAGAAGGGTTTAGGAAAGTTTAATAGGGACACTGCTATAGGCCACATCGGGCCCCACAGACAAGAGGTGCCTGCATGAGCACCAAGGGTAGGTGTGTGGGATCTGTTATTGGGGGTTCTGTGCACACAAGGAGGAGGGGGCTGCATGATCAGTTCAGGCACAGGTACCTGGTTGGTTGTGGGATCTGTCAGGGGCTTCCCTGAACAACAGGCTTTACCACTTTGATAAGGGCATTGCCTGTGTTCCTGAGGCAATGAGTTTTCATAGAGTAAACACACACTAAGAGAAGATGTTTTATATCTTGTAGAAATGCAGGTGTGCAAAGGGTCATGCAGTGGGGAGTGGGAGGTAAAGTGCCACTAGGCTCCAGGCATACAGAGAGTCCAGGGATGGGACCATATTCCTCTAGAGAGTGCCAGCTGGCTCCACACCAGGGACTTAATGTGGAAACAGGAGAACCTGGGTTGTCAGCACGTGTCTACTGAATGACCTCCCTAAGCCCTGCTCTGTTAGGCACCAGGCAGCTGTGAAGTGAACACGAAGATCTCCGCCCTGAGGTCCCAATGAGTGAATATCTTGACATCCTCAAACCCCTTCTTCTGCACCACTGCCCCACTCATCTGGGTCTCAGGCTCTGACCCTGACCTCAGTGGCTCGTTTGTCCCCTACCTCCAGCTCCTCTGGACATCTCTGTGCTGAGTTGGTCCAGGTCAGCGAACCCCAAACTGAGCTCTGCCCTTGCCCCATGACTTCCTCCTCCATGTGAATTCCCCTCATGAAAGAGGCCACCACCAGTGGGATCCTTTAGTCCTGAGGCTCGGCCTTCCTCATCCCTCTGATGCCTCCCAGCCCATGATCCCGCTCTGGGGAACCCCCATCATCCTCTCCTCCCCTCTTCAGCCTCGGGCTGCACACATACACCCTGTTCACAATCCTCCATGAGGCGGGTCCATGTTCACTTGAGGACACAGATTTTGACAAATGGGCAGTGCTGGGAATGAACAGCAGGACCCTGGAACAGAGGACAGACGAGGACTCCAAATTTGCCAGTGCACAGGTTATAGTGGCGGCAAGGTGTCCATAAATGATGAGGCTGGCATCACACTGCAGCCTGGCCCTCTGTTCCCTCAGGGTGCCCTGCGTTTCCTGCCTTGGTCTGAGGGGGCGCCCCCCTCACTCTCTGTTAGAGGGATGTTCATTCATTCATTCACACTCTCATTTATAATGTACATGGGTTCTGGCTAGATGACAGCTCATCCTTGGGGACACAGCTCAGACCTCACCTCCTCCATGAAGCTCTTCTGGATTCCAAGTCCCTCCTGCAGCCCCTCTGTCCTCCCCTGGCACCCCCAGGGCTGGGACCTCACTCTGATTTCCTCTCCAATCTGTGAGCTCTGTGAGAGCCCTGGGCCCAATATGGAAAGTGACTTAGAAAAATGTGCCAAAGGGGCTAAGAAAAATGCTACTAATTCTGTGTTACAGACAAGGACACTGAGGCACAGGGAGGGCAGTGTCCACCCAAGGCCACAGAGGAGGGTCTCAGTGAGCCCCTCCATGGCCCTGTTACTAGTTCTCTGTTACAGATGAGGACACTGAGGCACAGAGAGGGAGCAGGGACCTGCTATAACCTTGGCCCCAGGGCCTGTGTCCTTTATGACCAGCTCCGTGCTGCCAGCAGGGGTGTAGTCCTGGAATGGATGTTGAAAGCAGCCTGACCCCCAGGGCCCCATCAGATGCAGAGTCACTCAGCACCTACTCCACACCCCTGGGGTGAGGACCTCATTGCTGTTCCTGGAAGCTGGCTGGGCCTCCCTGTGGATTGTCCTGGGACAGGCCAGGAGAGGCTTGGGGCAGCCACAGGGCCCCTGAGGCTAGCTGTCCCCAGCTGAACAGCTCTGGTCCCCTTGACTCTCCCTGGAAGAGGCCTGATGACAAGAAGTATCAGCCGTGCAGCCAGGTGTGCTGTGGAGATGAGGAAATGGGGCACCACGCAGGTACATGCAGATGTTCAGGTATTTACTCAATAATCATTGATTCAGGCCTTGCAGGGTGGCTGGCCTGGGGCCAGGCCTGGGGGTCCAGCAGTGAGTACAACCAACCCCTTGAGCCTCCTGGGAAAGCAGCGCTCAGAGAAAGGGGCCCTCAGTGCCCCCACCCTGCTCCCCATGAACAATCACACTGAGATGAGGCTGCGGCCGTGGGTCCCACTGGAGGGTGAAGGGAGGGGGGACACCCAGAGTGGGCACCGACCATGAGCCTGGACACTGGAACCAGACGGCCTGGGCTGTGTAACCTGGGGTGGTCACCTCACCTGTCCTCTCTGTGCCTCAGTTACTTCTTCTGCAGGAATGGGTGATAACGCCTGTCCCTGCCCCACAGATTTCCACGAGGAGTCAGTGAGCTTCTCTTAGGCGTGTAGGACAGTGTCTGGCCGTGGGTCAGGATCCCGCTCACCTCACAAGAGTCTGTCCCACTTTAAAGAGGAGAAAGCCAAGGCTGAGGGGGTTATGAGACCAGCCCGGGATCGCCCCCTCCTCATGCTCTGCTGACATCCCCTCCACCCCGCTCTCCTGTGTTCATGTCATCCTTTTGTCCCTCACATTGCTAAGAATCTCTGAGCAAATCCACGTGAATGGAGACACACCCTCTCACCACTTTGGTCTCTCTGGACCATGAGCAAGACGGGGATATCGGGCTCCCCCAGACAGTCCAGGAGGCCCAGCATGTCCATCAGTGCACTTCCACTCAGCACGGAGTCGGTGTGAGGCCCAGGGCCAGAGGGCACTGGAATAGCCCAGAATTGGGGAATGCCAGGTGCGTGGTGAAGCACACAGAGGCCCCTGGAAGACAGTGTCCAGGCAGCCAAGGTGCAGGGCGTGAGGGTGCCCAGAAGGAGCAGAGGACAGAGTCCAGCCTGGACACCACCCCCTGCTGGGCCATGAGAGGGCATGAGAATCGGGACAAGCCAGGGCCCTGCTGGGACTCCTCCTCATCCAGCAAAGAGGCGAGAAAAAGACAAGGAGACAAGTGCAGCTGACCCCACGGCGCTCCCTGTGTGCGGGTGCTGCTTCCAGTATCCTGGAGGTTCCTTAAAAGCTTGTAAAGTGGCTGCTTGTTCCAGCCCTGTGTGGGCAGAATTGAGGCAGGGAGGATAGTGACTCAGGACAGAGCTAGGATTCGGCCCAGTGTGTGCTGGGCCCCTCGCTGAGAGCATCCTCTGGGCATCATGGACTCAGGAATTACCCCGACCCCCCCTCTTAAGGCTCCTGGCATGTTAGCAGGGAAGGTCCCAGGGCCCACACCCTCTCAGGGGATCCCAACATGTGGGATCACCACGGTCCTGGGAAAGGAGAGAGTGTGGGCTGGGCGTCAGGTCTGCATTAGACCCCAGTGCTGCCCCTACCGCCGCGTGGCCTGGAGGCTTTCCCCTACCTCTCTGTGCCTGGCTTTCCAGCACTGACTCAGAGGACTGCTGTGCTTGGCACACAGTAGGCCCCCAGTCAGAGGAAAAAGCCAGCCCTCCCCCAAGAATCTCTCCTCTTACAGGCCCAAAGCTAAGCTAGGTGCTGCATGTCACCAGAGCTGACCCTTGACAAGCAGGGCAAGTGCAGTCCAGAAGCTCCTCCCTCCTGCCTGAGGCCCTTCCCTCCTCAGCGACAGTGGCTCGGAGCAGGCCTCGGCATCCCAGAAGTCTGAACTGAGCCTTGTGACCTGGGGAAGTCCCTGTTCCACACAACATGGTTTCCAGGTCCTTCCAACAAGGCACACAAGCACCTGCTCAGTGTTTTAGCTGCAAGGTCCTCCCTTTGCAAATTGCCCCATCACAACCGGGCCAGAAGATGTAAGCTCCAGGCCACGTGACTATCAGACACATGACTTCAGGGAAACATCCCTGCCCACACTGTACTCCTGAGAGCCCAACTCCTAGAAGAGGGGATGGTGACCCACAGCTCTGCAGTTTTATCAGAACACAGCCCCCACCCACCCACTACTGGAAACACGTGTGAGAAGTGATGATTCCCGAGTGCCTGGACCCCCGTCATCCAGAAAGCAGAGGTCAGGGTAACAGACAGACGAGGAGAAAGTACTTTCAGACCATATATCTGATAAGGGGTTAACACCCAAAACATAGAAGGAACTCTTACAGTTCAACAGCAAAAACAAGCAATCTGAGTTAAAAAGGGGGCAGAGGAACTGAATACATTTTTCTAAAGAAAACACACAGATGTCCAACAGGTACATGAAAAGGTGCTCAACATCACTCATCATCAAGGAGATGCAAATCAAAACCACAGTGCGATATCACCCCACTTTGGCTTCAGGGTTGCAAAAGCAAGGAGCAATTTTTCAAAAGCACACTCAGACGCACACCAGAGGCGACTAGGGAGCGTCAGAAAGGCGCAGGAGGGAAGCAGGGGGCAGGAGGAGGCAGCGGGCAGGGAGCCACGGGAGTGGGAAGCAGGCAGGTCCCCTCGCAAATCCCCCTCCTGCCTCACGTCGCATCGCTGGTCTGGCCGGGGACCGAGGAGCCAGGGGGCAGGTGGAGGATGGAGCTGGCGCTGGGCAGCGGGCTCGGCCGGAGAGCGGAGGAGGTCGGGGGTTGGAAGAGAAACGCAGAGCGAGGGAGGCGGCTGGAGGAGGACGATCCCTCCGCGGGATCGGGCGGCGGTGCAGACGCCCTGGTCGGGCTCTGTGGAGCTCTGCTAGTTTTCAACCCGCTCTCACAGACTCCAGCCCCTCGGGAGCTCCCCAGGTGACTGTGAGCTTGGGCTGGGGACAAAAAGACCTGACAGCTTCAGCACGGCCACCCGGCCAAAGGGAACAAGAAAAGCAAAGCCCTTCTCCCATTCTGTTTTTCTTTTACTTTTGTGCAGCCCTGCTCGGTGGGAGGGAAGGGGTTAGGCTGAGCAACCCCGGAGGAGAAGGCGTAGGGTCCGGGCGGGGGCCCGGGGACCCGGGGGAGGGCGGTGCGGACGGGGCTCTGAAGGCGCGCGCCGGGCGGGCGGCGCCGCGCGGAGGCGGCGGCGGGGACGGGGCGGCGCGCGGGGCCGGGGCCGGGGCCGCGCCGTCTGCTGTCGCTGCGCTGCGCCGTCTCGGGCTCGGTCTCCACAACCGCCTCCCCGGGCGCGGTGGCGGCGGTGGCGGCGGTGGCGCTGCGGCTTGGATCTTGAGCCCGCACACACCTCGGTGGTGGCCCGCGTCCCCACTCACACGGTCGGTCAGCGGCCCCCGCGCCGTGGCTTTCGGGGAAGGAGCTGCTGCGAGCGGCTGCGGCGCTGAGCTCAGCGCGCCCGGGGAGGCCGGGGGAGCCGCGCCGGCCGGAGAGGCCCCTCGGCCGGAGCCCGCGCCCCCTCGCGGGTCCCGGGGTGTAAGGAGCGCATGGGAGAGAGAGATATTTATACACAGACAGACAGACAGACATATTAATTCATTCATTCATTTTTAGCTTGCACAGAGGGCATTTTCTTGGGGTGATTTTTTTTTTTTAATTTCACATGTGTGCTGTTCAGCAGCAAGGCAACCCGAGGCAGATGCCCAGGCCGGTGGCTGAGCTCCCGTATATGGGTGGGTGTGGAGGGGGCAGGGGGGAGCTGGCGGAAGAGGGAGCCTGTGAGGGCTGGTGTGGAAGGCCCCTCAAAAATTTAAAATACACTTCAATTTTGTTTTATCAGAATTATCTCTCATTCTTGTTATTTTTGTATATACACATAAATATTAAATACATATGTATATACATACACACATCCATATATATAATTAATATTAAAGACATTATTTTTGGCATCACAATTTCCAGAACCATTCAAAGTTATCTTCTGACTGATGTATATCTTTGTAAAAGTGTTTATTATTTCATTAACTATAGGAATTGACTAAAGGATTACTAGTAATATATTATTGAAGGAAAAAAATACTCCATTTTCATTCATCATAATGTTCCATGGTTTTGACAAGACAAATTCAGCAACAACTCTTACTGTAGGCATGTAGGCAAGTATGAATCGATTGCAGTTGATTTATCTTCTTGATTATTACTTGTTTCCAAAATTTCCTTCAGCATTTCCAGGAACATTTTGGAATCCCGTCTTTACCTTATAATTTAAAATAATAGATCATTAGCAAAAGTCCAACGCCCAGCGGTATGCTAAAGGAGTCTTCGTAGCCTGTCTTTTCAGTATGTTTTCTGACACGGATTCCAGCTGATGGCCTTGTCACATTGACTGAAACATTGCCATCTCTGCAGTGTGAGATCACAAAAGTTGACTGAGGAATGAGTGGTCACTGAAGACCCTCTTCCACTTATGACACTGACAGTGTTTCCTGCAGTGAGAATCCCCCGATGTCCTGCAAGTGTCACTGTGTGAGGAATAGAAACCCAACGTGTAATTGACTGAATTGATTCTCCACTAAGAATTATTTTGTGCAAGCTAAGAGCTTTCTTCTCCAAATAAAATAATGCTTTTCCTTCTTTTGTGTTTTAGAGATTATTCCTATTTATCATTTTCTTGTGTGCACCCAGGGCTGGAGCTTGGATGGAGGCTCACCCAGAGTCGTTATAGACCTGTCTGCTCAGCAATGAGAATATGTTCTTATGATCAATGAGAGCTTTTTTACATTGGTTGTGAACATTAAGTTTCTCTATCATGTGAGTTCTTTGGTATGCATAAAGATTGGCTCTCTGGCTACTGCTTTTCTTACATCTGTTACATTTATATGGTTTCTCCAGGGAGGGCTGGACTTGCGTATTTCAGGGCAGTTATGCTCTGCTCAGTCCCCAGTTGTTCATGGTCTGTTCATTGTCTCTTGAGGGCAGCCCTCATTGAGAAGAATGAAATGTTGTGGGCCTATTTCAAAATAGTTGCTTTCTGTTTCCCCTGCTGGAAGTGAGGCACATTGTCTCCAACTGTCAATGTGAAAACCTGGTAGGAATCCTGAACAGAAGTTGGGGGGCCTCCTGGAACTGCGGCCCCTGCCGTTTTTAACTCTCAGACTGGAGCACTGCGCCTCCAGCAGTTTGTCAGCTACGGTTCGGGTTTCCTGCCTGGGGTCCGTGGAGGTTTCTGCTTGTGCATTTCTTCTCTGGTCAGTGGATGTCTTTGTGTCCATCTGTCTGTCTCTCCAGTCTGGGGATGGCAATGGGACCTGTAACCTCAGTTCTCTGAGGCTTCCAACAGGAGTCATTGATTTTGTTTGTTTACTTAGTTTTTCATTTGTTGTTAGATAGAGTTAAAACTTCTAAATTTTTACATCCTGAATGAGAATGAAGTCTGAATTGTCCTTTTTTATTTTACTTCCCTGAAAGTTTTGCTTTTTAAAATTGTTATTAATAAAATAATCATTCTTCATTTCATTCTTAATTCCTAATTATGTTTACATGTTTATTAAAATTTACTTTATTTTAAATGATTCAAACCTAATTCACTTGTGTTTATCTTTATTTTCTTTTAACTTACAAAGTTGAAAGTTTAATTATTGCATTTTTGAACACTTTGACGCTCTATTAATTTGTTCAAGCCCAAGTTTCAATTGCATAATTGTGTTTCTGTTTAAGGGAACTATGCCCTTGGAGTTTTGACAGGCATTACATTGAATATACATATCGCTCTGAGTAGTAGAAATATTTCTTAACAATAATAGTTCTTCCAACCAATGAACCTGAGATGTCTTTCAATTTATTTGCATATTCTCCAATTTCTTTCATCAGGGTCATACTTTTCTGTCTCTGGTGGTAGGGACTATGGGAACGGAGTGGAGAATGGAGGAGGGGCCACCCAGGCATCTGCTGAAGCCACAGTTGATTTGGGGAAACACCCTTTTCCCTCACCTGCACCAGCTTAGACTTCCTGCTGCACTGAAGTTATGTGGAGAAGAAGAAAAGCAACATCAGAGAAGTCACGACCCCTCAGCCAGAATTAGCGAAAGTCCCTAGGGGTGCACAGCAGGGCTCCGGGCCCATGTCTGGGTAAGACTCTGGAAAAGGGATTCTCAATCTGGTGGAACCCCTTACCTGGAATTCCTGATCTGGGAGGTGCCACCTGGGTAGTGATCACGGGCTTAGTGGGACTTGGAACCCATTCTGGATTTCTGTAGTTCAGTTTCAGCTTCTGCTCTTTCTGGTTTCTGAGGCTTCCATCTGCTGACTGAGGTCTGCTTCGTGTCTTTTGCTTAGAGATCAAAATGGGTGACATCATTTCTGTTTCATCACAGTCCCTTGGGAAGAATGTTGATTGCTTGGTTCAACACGAGGTACAGACCCATGACTAGGGGAAAGGTGGTATTTTACTGTAATACCGCATGCCGTATGTATGCCCTTCAGTGTGTAAGAAAAAAATTGGAAGTATGTTTTCAGTAAATAAAGGTGTGAGGAATGGAAATGATTTTTGTTAAAAGGAAAAAGAAAAAAGATGATTTTCTCCTTGAGCTCGTTGTTTCTGAACAGAAAAAAATAAGGGACAAAACAACATGGATACAGAAAGTTGAAGGAGGTTTGTGGAAAAGACACACTGAGAAAAGAATTTTGTACATGGTCGGGATTTTCTAAGAAAATCTAAGGCTTGACTAAATGTAATTAGGTAAACGGATTTTGTTAAGAGTAGACAGATGCAAGGTTGCATTTGTTTTTACTCTCTGTTAGTGAAAGAAAGATTTCTTAAACTGTTGAGTGGCTTCTGATAACAGAGTATGTGAATTTCTTTGTCTTTAGGCAATCTGTTCCCTAGCTGCTCTTGAAATATTTTATTGTCATTCTGGTTAAACAAATAAGAATTGTTTTGCAATGATCTACGATCTTATCTGACCAAGTATTTTAAAACTCTGACAAACTTCCCAATTATCAAATATTAACTAACTTTCTTTGACCTCCACCTAACTTTGGAATGCTTCAAAGAGCCCCTGGAGCATCCCCAAAAGAGATCCCAAACTGATTGCATTCATTTGATAGGTTAAATTACATAGGAAGCATTATTGAATGAGTGATGACAAAATATCTTACATTATATGGTACCTGTGAATGTTATTAGCATAAAGAGTCTAGAAGTTATATGGAATACCTAAAATTTGGTATGTCCTGATAAAATATTATCAATCATAATTCCAGTTATTGTCTTAAAATGTATGTCACAGCATTAACCAAGTTTCTTTATCAGCTGCATTGTAATCAGGTCTGTAACCATGCCTTCCTGAGCCTTCTGTCACTCATAGACAGTTAGGCTTTTACTCTGATGCCCTTGCAAAATGCCTCCTTTCCGAAAGGTTTATGGAAAGCACTTTTTGATAAGTACAGGTTTCTGATTTTCAGATCACACCACTGGGCTGGGTAAGAAATTCAAGAAATCTAATGGAATTTTTTATTTCATAAAACTGTTAACGAAATATTAGTTACATGAAATGGAGTAAACTGATGAATATAGTTCCAATTTTTGGTTTTATCTGAACTATTCCTGGCTTTTAATCTTTATTTTCCAGACATGAGGTAATCTTCCCCTGAAGCTAGTTATGGCTTACAGGAACTTGGTAAATTACACCTTTGTGAACAGAATTGAAGCATTTATCTTTTCCTTCTACCTGAGACCTCCAGGAAACTCTTAGGTTCCTAGCAACCTTTCCAAGTGAATGAGGAAGGCCACTTCATGGCAGCTGCAGGAACCTCAAGATATTTTGGAACTCAGGAAGAGAAAAATCCACCTGGGCCTGCAGGTACTGCAGGTTAGGGCTGGTGGTGTGGCTTTCCTGACCTTGGGAGGCCTTTAAAGGTTTAACTTGAGGTCCCTTATAAAAAGTTCCAGCAAGATCAAATTTAAAATAGCCTCTTAAAATATTCTTTTTTACAGAGTGGTGGATCTTCACATAGATATTCTTTGCACTGAACGGTTTGTCAGGAAGCCTGGAAAGCAAAAGTTAAGTTTTACTGTGACTGTGTGGTGTGCATGGGGTCCAAGGGAAGTGAGGGTCTTGCAGCGAAGGCTTCTGTGGGGCAAGACACAGTCTGAAAATGTGCTGATCGGTTCACACGCTTCCCAATGTGCAACATAGTGGTGTGGTGTTTTGTGACTGTGTCATGTAGTGGGGCATAGGTTGGTTTTCTCAGACACAGGTGGTGTTGTGTAAACAGAGATACAGCACATTGTGTCTGGAAAAAACAGTGGGAGTTTTGCAGCAACCTATGTGAATGTTTACAGTGTCATTAAGAATTGTTCACCAGATCGTAACACCCCTGGCACAATCTGGGGCAACCCTAGGCGGAAAGGTAACACCATGGTCAGGACAAGAAGAGGGAGATGACGCCTGTGGCCGACCAGTGTGTACAGTGGTGAGACTGGCAGCAGGGACACAAGTTGTCCTCATCATCATTGGAAAAGTGAGAGATGAGACCTTTCACATGCAGACACAGGTCCCAGTCAGTCACATTCTGGGCCAAGTGCAGGGACTGCTTGTTGCAGATCCAACCTGATGGCAGGCCTTGGGTGGGTGCACTCCTCACATTTACACTTGCCGCAGTCCTCACACCCGTAGGTGTGCAGCCCCGAGTCTTCCTTGCCAAGTGGTTTAAGCTCACCTGGCCTGAGCTCTGATCTGGGCTGCGCCTGGTTACTCCAAGGAGAAGGATGACCCAGCAGCCTCTTCTCAGAAGGGCTGCTGCTGGGGCTTGTCCTCACGCTGCTCTGGTTTGATTGTCTACTCAACTTCTTTGTCCCTAATATAGGATTGGAGAAGGTGACCCTGCACGTAGAGGCCTTGGCTAACTTCACACAAAAGCCCCGAATGATAGCCAGCAGAGTTTTACACTGTTGAACACGGAGTTCCCCCTAGTGTGGAAGACAGCTTTTCAGAGCCAGGTGGCATTAGACATACTGCCGGCTTCTCAGGGAGAAAGCAGTGTGATTACTCCTGCCACGCACTGTGTTCACATCCCTGATGAATCTGGAAATGCCCCTTCCCTTCTTGATGACGTGAAAACCTGGATTCAGAATGTTGACGGCGCTGACACAAATGCCCCTGAAGTTCGCTCTGACGTCCCTCATTGGTTTCCAAGTTTGTTTTCAATTCCTAAAAGCTGTGCTCTATGATTTCAGGAATATTTCAGCTATTGCTTGTGCTCATCAATGTTATTCCAGGGTTTTATATGTTTTTTAGCTTTTGATGTGCTATGTATCCTACCTTTGTCAAACTACGGTACAATCTCTAACATGACCCCTTTCTAAATGGCATGAACACGTGCATTTTTCCATCAGAAAAAAACCCAGATGAAACCCCAGTTCATTAGGAAGCAGTTTGGGGAGAATGGCGTCCACTTCCCACTTTCCATAGATATGGAAGGAATTCGCAGTGGGGAATATTGTCATTGGCGACCATCTGGTATTTGTAACTGCTTAGGTGTTCAAGGGTTCAGATGGCGTTTTTCCTGCTCTGGCCCACCAGGGTGAGGCTGGAGAGGACGGGTGGCTGGGTGGTCTGCCCAGCCCCCTGGTGGGGCTGTGTGCTTTTGCCCCCGACACCTCAGAAGTGGCAATTGGGTTTCTGTTTTCTGTCTCTTACTGTTCATAACTCACTGCAACTGCACACACAGGCACTCGTTTGTAGTCTCTTGTGGTTTCTTTGTGTTTTGCTGCTTGAGATGCAGGTCCTGGCCTGTGCCGGTGCTGCAGAAGGAGGCCCTGGGTCTCAGTCTGCATAGATATTAGAGACATATACCAGCCTGACTTTAAACTGCACACTTTTTTTTTTCTAGCGCTTTTCCACAGCCTCCCTTCCTGCACACCCTTTGTTCTAAGCACAAGAATATTAGAAGATTCCCAAAGCCAGAGGTCAACCATGTGCCCATAATGACATGCCCAGTGGAAGGAAGAGCTGCTTCAGCAAAAGCAAGGACAATTTTGCAACAATTTGTCACCCAGAATGTGATCTCCAAGGAAACCAGTGCCACTCCTTGAATTCAAGCACCCTTCCTTCTCTCCCTGGCAGGCCCACAGTCTTGGAGGCATTAGCCCACTGTGAGCTCCTTTGCCTGGCAAAGAAATAAAGCAGTCTTTTCTGCTTCATCCAAAACTCTGCCCTCAAGCCTCAGTTCAGTCATCGGGGTGAGGAGGCCAAGTTCAGGCATCACTTCTAAAGCACTTTGGCACTGGAAGCCCTTGCCTGTATTGACAGGCAGTGACAGTATTTAAGCATCACGTTGAGGAAGAAGAGGCTTTTCCTTATTCCTGCGTCTCGAGAAACTCCTCCCAGGCTAGATGTTGTCCCGAGGCCTTCAGTCACTGTAGCTCCTGAAAGCGCCCGTGGGCGATGGCGCAACTGAAGAGCCGGGGTCCTCAGGCGCTGAGCGTGCTTTTCACTTTCTCTCCGTGGGGGTCGTATCAACTCGGAAGGACCCTTGGTTCTGAGGGGTACAGGATATGTTCCCATTTTTCAGGGAAGAGGGAAAGTCATTTTTATCAAAGGAAAGCCAAGGTTCAGAAAAACTTAACCTGAGCAGTGAAATGATTAGTGCTTTATTGCATAAATCAAGACATATCAATGACAAAAAATAATAAATTGTGCCTGACATTAGTCTAAGTTTTTAAATAGCATCTGAAAAACCCACTTGGGGAAGCTGAGACTGCAAATTCAGTAAGGCCTTTCAAAACTTTATTTTTCTATTCTGTTTTCTTTTCCTTTTTTTTTTTTTTTAACTAAGGCTGTTCTACAGGTTAGCTGTTCCATTTCGTTGTATCCACTTTTAAGTTTGGTCTTTCCATTAGTGCTAATAAACTAGCTGTCAGTGATGAGAGCTTTCTAAAAAATTAGCAATTTAGAAGTTTTTCCAACTCAAAGGATCCATCATTGGCCATTGAAGAATAATATCTTAAGAGCCTATTTGCAGAAAGACCCAGCGGGGACTTTCCAGTCTACCGTGGGTGCGGGAGGTATCCTTGTTGACGGCAAACATGATGTAGCCCCCATGATCCAAAAGTTCATTCCCTAGAAAGTCTGAGAAAGTAAAGAACTTTGTTATATCAGTAATAAAGCAGCGAAGGTTGAGACAACAGAGGCCCCTCGTGGACTGGGACACCTTATGGCCAGCTCCCTTGAGAACCGGTGCAGACTGACCAGGAGGAGGCTTGGAGTTCCAGTCTGTTCAGCTGGTCTCCAAATTCACACTGCGCATGCCCCTCCTGAGTGGGAGAGATCAGGGAGTTTCCTCACTGGCCAACAGGCCAAGCTCTCAAGACACTGGACAGACAAAAAGAAAGTCTAATTTGACCAGCGGTTGTTCTCCTTATGACAAATGACACAGAAGACAGAGATAAAGAAAACTAGTGACAATGTCTGGTTGGGAAAAGATCCACAAACCAAGAGTAACTCACTGAATTTCAAACCAAGAACTGTTGAGTCCAAGGAGCTAACCCTACAAATATTTTCTCCTGCTAATAGAATTCTAGAAGAGGAAAATTCTTACCTTTCTCATTTCCAAAAGACTCTGCAGGCAGAGACTCAGGGGATTGACCTGGTAAGAATCTCACCTACTGCTGGCTTTTGTCAGTCGCCCCAGGCTCTCCAGCTGCAGCAGCTGTGAGTGAGGTGTGCTTAGCCAGGGAAGTTGCAGCTCATCCTCACTGTGGACTGTTGGGGAGGAAGAAGTTTTGCTCTATTCTTCTTGGTTCTTCTGGCCAGTCTAAGAATTACATTGACATGAAAGAGATTAACAGGGGAAAATCAAACAAAAGTTTAATAACATGTACACGTGGGAGAGACTCACGCCCCT